>NC_091552.1:893379-900879 GCF_042767895.1 Penaeus vannamei
TTGAGTGACACGGGGCACGGCATGGTGTTTGGAGGTGCCTTTTGGTAGGGCTCTGGGGTAAAGGGGGGGGGATGGGGGAATAATGGGATGGGAAGGGGTGAGTGGGGGATGGGAAGTATGAGAGGAGGGGGAAATAATGGTGATGAAGGGGAAGGAAAGGGGTAAGGAATGGAGGAGATTGGGGGATGGGAAGTATGGGAGGAGGGGGGATGTAATGGTGATAAAAGAGGGTGATAATGGGTGAGGAATGGAGGAGAAGGGGAAGTGGGAAGTATGGGAGGATGGGGAGGGTAATGGTTGATAAAAAGGGGGGATAGTTGGGTGATAATGGGTGAGGAATGGAGGGTAAAGGGAAATGGGAAGAGGGGGAGGATAATGGTTGATAAAAAGGTGGGAATAGTTGGGTGAAAAGGGGTGAGGAATGGAGGGTAAAGGGAAATGGGAATTATGGGAGGAAGGGGAAATAATGGTGATAAAGGGGGTGGAAAGGGGTGAGGAATGGAGGGAGAAGGGGAAGTGGGAAGTATGGGGAGGAGGGGGAAATAATGGTTGATAAAAGGGGGGGAATAATTGGGGGAAAGGGGTGAGGAATGGAGGAGAAGGGAAATGTGAGAAGTATGAAAGGATGGAATAATGGGGGAGGAAATAATGGTGATAATGGGGGGAATAATAGGAGGAGTAGTTGGGTGATAATGGGTGAGGAATGGAGGGGAAGGGGGATGGGATTCATGGGTAGGAGGGGGGATATGGGAGGGGGAGGGGGAGGGGAATATTGTGAGAGAGAAATGAAAGAGAAGGGGAATTTGGAGGTGGTTTTTAGTAGATTAAAGGGGTAAAGGGGAAAGTGGGATAAAAATGGAGGAGAAGGGAAAAGTATTAAGAACGAAGGAAAAAAGGAAAATGGGGAAAATAGATGAAGAATGGAGGAGAAGAGAAAATGGGGAAAATAGGTGATGAATGGAGGAGAAGGGAAAATGGGATTAATAGAAAGTTTGGGAGGAGGGGAATATATGGTGAAAGTAATGGGAGAGGAAGGGAAATGGGATAGGTAAGGTTACGGGATAATGGGAAATATGAGATAAAGGGCGAAAATAAGTGAAAGAGGAATGAGGGAGAGAGGGAAGATTGGGATAAATGGAATTACGGGATAGTGGTGGAAAATATGAGAAATGTGAAATAGGGGAGAATTACGGGGTAATGGTGGAAAATATGAGAAATGGGAAGTAGGTGAGAGAAATGAGAAGGAAGGGGAGTATGAGACGAAGGGAATTACGGGATTGATGAGAAATACGGGAGAAGGGAGGAAATAGGAGAGAGAGGAATGAGGGAGAAGGGAGGAAATAGGAGAGAGAGGAATGAGGGAGAAGGGAGGAAATAGGAGAGAGGGAGGAATGAGGGAGAAGCGGAATATGGGATGAATAGGGTGACGGGAATAGGATAGAAGGGGGAAAAGGGGAATAGGGTGAATGGATTGATGGGGAAATTAGATACGGAACAACGTAGAGTATTCCTCCTCCTCCTCCTCCTCCTTCTCATCCTCTTCTTCCTCTTCCCCCTCCCCCCTCTACCACCACCTCCTCTTCTTCCTCCTCCTCCTCTTCCTCTTCCTTCTCCTTCTCCTCCCCCTCCTCTTCCTCTTCCTTCTCCCCCCTCTACCACCTCCTCCTCCTCCTCCTCCTCCTCTTCTTCTTCCTTCTCCTCCCCCTCTTCCTCCTCTCCCACTTCCATTTCATTAACTCTTACACCGTCAACATCCACTCACATTCATATCCTTATTCAGGACTGTCCTCGCTCTCCCTCCTCCCCTTCCCTCTCCCTCTCCCCCTCTCTCTCTCCTCTCCCTCCCCTCTCCCCCTTCCTCTCCTCTCTCCTCTCCCTCTCCCCCTCTCCCCTCTCCCCTCTCCCCTCTCCCTCCTCCCTCTCCCTCTCCCTCTCCCTCTCCCTCTCCCTCTCCCTCTCCCTCTCCCTCTCCCTCTCCCTCTCCCTCTCCCTCCCTCTCTCTCTCTCTCTCTCTCTGTCCTTCTCTCTCTCTCTCTCTCTCTCTCTCTCTCTCTCTCTCTCTCTCTCTCTCTCTCTCTCTCTCTCTCCCTCTCATTCTCCCTCTCCCCTCTCCCCCTTCCTCTCCCTCTCCCTCTCTCCTCTCCCCTCTCCCTCTCCCTCTCCTCTCCCTCTCCCTCTCCCTCTCCCTCTCTCCTCTCTCTCTCTCTCTCTCTCTCTCAACCCAATTCTTCTCTCACTCTCTCTCTCTCTCTCTCTCTCTCTCTCTCTCTCTCTCTCTCTCTCTCTCTCTCTCCTTGCTCTTTTCCAACATCTCTCTCGCTGCAATCCTGCAATACACTTCATCACGCTTCCCGACACTCTTGCAATACGTCACTTCCACTCTTTCTTCCCCTTTGGCTCTCGCTTCTCCATTTTTATTCGATTTTTCCTCTCTTATCTCCGGTCCTCTCTGATTTTCATTCTCTCACCCCCCCTTTCTCTCCTCTTTTTCCTGTTTTCTCTGTCTGTTTCCACTCACCCGCTACATTCATTGTATCTCTCTCTCTCTCTCTCTCTCTCTATCTCTATCTCTATCTCTATCTCTATCTCTCTCTCTCTCTCTCTCTCTCTCTCTCTCTCTCTCTCTCTCTTTCCTTCTCCCTCTCTTTTCTCTTTACATTTTCATTTCTCTCAACCTCTCATTCTGTTTCTCCCTTTCTTCCTCTCTCATTTCCTACCTTTACCTCTACCACTTCTCTACCACCTACACTTCATCCTCTCTTCTTCTTCCCTAACCTCACCCTTTCTCCCCTTTCTCATAATCCCTTTCTGTCCACTTTCCCCTTCTCTTCTTCCCTCTCCCCTCTTACCTCTCTCCTTCCCCTCTCCCCTCAGCCCTCCCCTTCTCCCTCTTCCCTCTTACCTCTGCCCATTCCCTCTCTCCTCTCTCCTCTCTCTCTCCATCTCCCCTCTCCCCTCCCCTTCTCCTCTTCCCTCTCACCTCTGCCCTTCCCCTCTCTCCTCTCTCTTTCCCCTCTCCCCTCAGCCCTCCCCTTCTCCTCTTCCCTCTCACCTCTGCCCATTCCCTCTCTCCTCTCTCCTCTCTCTCTATCTCCCCTCCTCCCCTTCTCCTCATTCCCTCTCACCTCTGCCCTTCCCCTCTCTCCTCTCTTTTCCCCTCTCCCCTCAGCCCTCCCCTTCTCCTCTTCCCTCTCACCTCTGCCCATTCCCTCTCTCCTCTCTTCTTCCCCTCTCCCCTCAGCCCTCCCCCTCTCCTCTTCCCTCTCACCTCTGCCCTTCCCCTCTCTCCTCTCTCTTTCCCCTCTCCCCTCAGCCCTCCCTTCTCCTCTTTCCCTCTCACCTCTGCCCATTCCCTCTCTCCTCTCTCCTTCCCCTCTCCCCTCTCCCCCCCCTCTGCCCTCCCGTTAAACTTCCCACATTCCGAGTGACAAACCTCGACTCTGCGCATTTCCATCTCCCAATTTCGACTAACTTCTTTGGCCGCTGTGATGGTCAACGCAGGGGTCCTCGTTTCCTCCCCTCCCCCCTCCCACAGCTTCCCCTCCTCCCAACCGCCCTCCCTCCCTTCCCCTCACCCCGCCCCTCACACGGGCTCCCCTCCCTTCCCCTCACCCCAACCCTCTCTCAGTGTCCCCTCCCTTCCCCTCACCCCTCTCCCACTCTTCTCCTTCCACTCCTCACTCGGTCTCCCCTCCCTTCCCCTCACCCCTCTCCCACTCTTCTCCTTACCCCACCCCTCACTCGGTCTCCCCTCCCTTCCCTCACCCCTCTCCCACTCTTCTCCTTACTCCACCCCTCACTCGGTCTCCCCTCCCTTCCCCTCACCCCTCTCCCGCCCTCCTCCTCACCCCTCTCCCCTCTCCCCGCTCCCGCCCTTCCCCTCACCCCTCTCCCGGCCTCCTCCTCACCCCACCCCTCACTCGATCTCCCCTCGCCTCCCCTCTCTCTTTGTATGCAAGAGGAGGAGGGAAAACAAGAGAGATGGTAAAGCTAGTAGTGGTTGGGGCAGGAGGAGCGAGAGAGGGAAGGGGAGGAGGAGAGGGGAAGAGGAGGGGGAGGGGGGCGAAGAGGAGGAAGAAGGGAAAGAGGAGTAGGAGGAGAGAGAGGGAAGAATAGGAAAAGGAAGGAAAGAGGAGGGAAAGGGCGATGAAGAGGAGGAAGAAGGGAAAGAGGAGTAGGAGGACGAAGAGGTGGAAGAGGAAGGAAAGAGGAGGGGAAGGAGGCGGAAGAGTAAAGGGAGAAGAAGGGAAAGAGACTAAGATACGGAAGAGGAAGAGGAAGAAAAAAGAAAAGGGTAAGGAAGGGGACTGAAAATGGAGGTAGAGGAGATGGAGATAAAGGTAGACGAAGATTTTTTTTCCCAAGAAAGGAGGAGGTGAAAGAGAGGAGAAGAGGAGGTAGAAGAGTCGGGAGGAGGAAAGGGGGGGAGGGGGTAGGGGGGTAGGGATCTTTTCTTTAAATAATTATACCCTTTATTTTATCTTCTCGAGACATGCGTGCCTTTGAATATATAAACACACCAGAGAGAGAGAGAGAAAAAAAAATAATAATTTTAAAAGAAAAGGCAGATATGTACACGAAAACACCGGTGGGTTCTATGCCGGAACACGAAGCCCGAAACCTATAACGTTTGGTGGGCGTTCTGTTACGTTGTCTGGCTGTGACGTCATTGGGGTTTCTCTCTTCTCTTGGCTTCTCACCTTTGTGGCTCTGTCTGTCTGTCTGTCTCTTTGTCTTTTTTTTCTTTATCTCTGGCTGTCTCTTTCTCTCTTTTTTTCTCTGGCTGTCTGTCTCTTTCTTTCTTTCTTTCTTTCTTTCTTTCTCTTTTTTTCTCTGGCTGTCTCTCTCTTTCTTCTGTCTGTCTTTCTTTCTTTCTCTCTCTCTCTCTCTCTCTCTCTCTCGTCTCTCTCTCTCTCTCTCTCTCTCTCTCTCTCTCTCTCTCTCTCTGTCTCTCTCTCTCTCTCTCTCTGTCTCTCTCTCCCACCCCCCTCTTCTCTTCCCCACTCTTTCCTTTCCTCCCCTCGATCCCTCCTTCCCTCCCCTCCCTCCCTCCCTATAACCCTCCCCTCCCCTCTCCCCTCCCCTCCCACCCTCCCTTATAATCCTCTCCTTCCTCCCTCCTTCCTCTCCCTCCCCTTATAACCCTCTCCTCCCTCCCTCTCCCTCCCTCCCTCCTCCCTCCCCTCCTCCTCCCTCCCCTCCCTTCCCTCCCTCCCCTCCTCCCTCCCCTCCCCCTCCCTCCCTCCCTCTCCTTCCCTCCCTCCCCTCCTCTCCCTCCCCTCACCCTCCCTCCCCTCCTCCTCCCTCCCCTCCCCTCCCTCCCCTCCCCTCCCATTGCCATGCGGAGCCACGCCAAGAGAGCTCTCCTCCTGTGCCATTAAAATATTCCTTAATCCCTAACACACATTTTCGTTGCTTCGTGCGCGCGCGTGCATGCATATTTATATTTTGATCGAGTCCGTCTTTCCTTTTTATGTGCCCCGTTTGGCGTTTTTCGTTTTACGTTTTATTCGTTTTTTTTATGTCTTTTGGTTGTTTTTTTATTTTTTTGTGTGTGTCTTTTTAAAATCTTCTGTTCGTCTTTTTTTTTTATCTCTTGTTCGTTATTTCGTTTATTTTTCTTTTTCGTTTTTCGTTTTTTTTATCTCTGTTTTATCTCTTGTTCGTCTCTTCGTTTGTTTTCTCATTCGTCTTTCTCTCCTTTTCATTATCTTCTTCCTCACTATTATTCTTAGAGTTGCCTCTCTCCCTTTATCTTATTGGTCTTCCTCCTTTTATCGTTATCCGCATTTCTCATTCTATTTCTTCCTCTTCGTCGTCAACTTCATTTTCTTCATCTTCTTCTTATTATTATTATTAGTAGTATATATATATTGTTCTTTTTATTGTTGTCATCATCATCATCTTCATCAGCACCATCAAAATCATCATCACCACCCCCACCATCATCAACATCACCACCATCACCATCATCATCATCATCAATCGCCACCACCACCATCATCACCATCAATCATCAATCATCAATCATCATCATCACGACTATTATTATTCCCATTTCCTTATAATCATCATCTTCCATCCGCTCTTCATCACAGTCACATTTTTGCGATCGTTTTATCCGTCCGATTCCCCTCCAGGAGCCACGAGAGCCTTTCATCGATTAAATCTTAAAGGACTCTTTATCTTCGTCTTTTTTTTTTTTTTTTTTTTTTTTTGGTAATGTTATTTTTAAAGGTCATATTCCTCCTTTTGTTTGTCTTTCTTTTTTCTTTCGGTTTCTATTCTTTCTTTTTCCTTTCTTTCTGATTCTCTTCTTAAAGAAATCTTTTTTTTTTTTATTATTATTTCTGAAGATGCTATTCCTCCTTTTTTCGCTTCCTATTCCTCCCTTTTCCCTGCTTTCTAATTCTCTTTTTAATTTTTTTTCTTTTTAATGTTATTTTTAAAGATCATATTCGGCTGGTAGTGCTTCTTTTTCCTTCCTTTCTGATTTTCTCTTCTTCCTCCATTGTTTCTGATTATGATTCTTCTCGCAGCCTTTTTTACTGCCTGTCCTCTCTCCCTTGTTTCTCTCCCTATCTTCCCTTCCTTCCCCTTTTTATCGTCTTCTTCTCCTCCTCTTTTTTCTCCTTCTTCCCATCTCTGTCCTCCCCTCCTTTCTTCTCCATGCTTACCTCATTGATGGTTTATTCCGATCCCTCTGCTCCCCTCTTTTCCCCTCCCCTCCTCTCCTCTCCTCTTCATTCTCCTCACCTCTCCTTCCTTTTCCTTCTCTTCCCTTCATTTTCTTCCCTTCCGTTCCCTTCTCTTCTCTTCTCTTCTCTTCTCTTCCTTTCCCTTACCTTCTCTTCTCTTCTCTTCTCTTCTTTTTCTCTTCCCTTCCCCTTCCCTTCCTTCCCCTTCCCTTTCCTTCTCTTCCCTTCCCTAGAAGGAGGAGGAGCAGCAGGAATAGGATGAGGAGGAGAAGGAATAGAAGGAGAAAAAGGAGAAGGAGAAGGAGGAGGAGGAGGAGGAGGAGGAGGAGGAGGAGGAGGAGGAGGAGGAGGAGGGATATGGGGTAGAGGGGCAAAGGAGGAAGTAGGAAGGGGTGAGGGGAAGGAAGAAGGAGGGGCAGGGGGGGGGTAGCAGGGGATCAGTGGGGAAACAAGGCTCTGGAGGCTAAGACGAGGTAAGAGAGATAAGAACATGTATTCTTGCAGGGATAAGATAGTGTACGAAGGCGGTGGCATGATTACGTGTAGAAAGTATAGGACGGCGAGGCAAGGACGAGGAGAGGAGAGCAAGAGAGAGAGAAGAAGAGAGGAAAGGAGAGGGTAGGAGAGCAAGAGAGAGAGAAGAGAGGAGAGCAAGAGAGAGAGAAGAGAGGAGAGGAAAGAAGAAGAGAGGAGAGGAGAGGATAAAATAGGAAAGGAGAGAAGAAGAGAGGAAAGGAGAGGAGAAGCGAGAAGAGGAGGGGAAGGGAGAGGTATAAGAAAGGAGTCAAGGAGAAGAGGTAGG
>NC_091552.1:913379-923379 GCF_042767895.1 Penaeus vannamei
GCCAAGAGCAGGAAAAGCGAACGACGGAATAAAGGATAGGAGAGCAGGACGCATGACCGTGTAAGCATGTACGTAGCAGGAGGCATGACCATTCAAGCATGTGCGTAGCAGGACGCATGACCGTTCAAACATGTGCATGTAAGCATATAAGTATGTAGCATTACACATGGTCGTTTCAGCATGTACGTAGCAGGAGGCATGACCGTCTAAGCATGTATGTAGCAGGAGGCATGACCGTTCAAGCATGTACGTAGCAGGACGCATGACCGTTTAAGCATGTGGATGTAAGCATGTAAGTACGTAGCATTACACATGGTCGTTTCAGCATGTACGTAGCAGGACGCACGACCGTTCAACCGTGTATGTAGCATGACACATGGTCGTTTCAGCATGTACGTAGCAGGACGCATGACCGTTCGAGCATGTATGTAACATTACACATGGTCGTCTCAGCATGTACGTAGCAGGACGCACGACCATTCAAGCATGTACGTAGCAGGAGACACTTCAAGTTACACAGGCATGCACCAGACGTGGCCGTGTGCGAGGTGTCGGGTTGCAGCGGCGGACGAGCGCAAGACTCCAGGCAGTAACGAGGCACACAGAAAACGGGGATTTGCTTGCTGCGGGCGGGGGGGCGGGTTGGGTGGGGCGAGGGGTCAAAACGAATGGTTGAAGCACAGGAAGGGGGAAGGGAGTAGGAGGGAGGGGGAGGAGGGAGGGGAGGGTCTCAGAACGACTGGCTCAAGTGCAGAAGGGGGGTAGGGGGTAGATGGGGGGGCTCAGAACGACTGGCTCAAGTACAGGAAGGGGAGGGTAGATGGGCGGGGGGGTTCAAAACGAATGGTTGAAGCACAGGAAAAAGGGGAAGGGGGAGGGGGAGATGGGCGAGGAGGAGGGGTTCAAAACGACCGGTTCAAGCACAGGAAAAAGGGGGAGGGGAGGAGGGGGTAGATGGGCGGGGGGGGCTCAGAACGAATGGTTCAAGCACAGGAAAAGGGGGGAGGGAGGGGTAGATGGGCGAGGAGGGGGTCAAAACGAAGGCTCAAGCACAGGAAAGGGGGGAGGGAGGGGGCGTCGATGGGTAAGGGGTGGGTGGTGGTTGGGGTTGGGGGGTCTCGTGCGGGAATGGATCCATTTAGGTCGAATTTCGGATGGCCGGGGATCGGGTGCGGAGCCTCCGGGGAAGAAGGATTTATTGTCCTCGTTCGGCCCGGGTGATTTTTTTTTTTTTTTTTTTTTTTTTTTTGAGGGGGGGGGGGTCTGGTTGCGCCGGACTGCTTGCTTTCTTCGTGTGTGTGTGTGTGTGTGTGTGTGTGTGTGTGTGTTTACGTGTATGTGAATAGTGTTATGTACACGCACACGCACGCGCACACACACACACACACACACACACACACACACACACACACACACACACACACACACACACACACACACACACACACACACACATATATACATATATACATATACGCATATACATATACATATATATAAAAACGAGAGAGAGCGAGAGCGAGAACAAGAAAGAACAAACATAAAAGAGAAAGAGAAAGAGAGATAGCCAGACAAGCAGATAACGACACCAAAGAAAAGAAAAGAGAAACAAAGAACTACACAGACAGACAAACAAACAGACACACTCTACCTCGCATCTCCCGTTACACAGGCGCGAGCTTCCCTTCTTCGGCTCTCCTTCGTGGTCTCCGGAAGGACCCATGGCGGGGGTGGAGGGGGTGGAGGGGGGTGAGGGGGTGGAAGGGCTGGAGGGGGTGGAAGGATCCATGGCGGGGGTGGAATGAAAGGGGTGGGGGGTTGAGGGGGGAGGGGGTGGAAGGGGTGGAGGGTGGAAGGATGGAAGGACCCATGGCGGGGGTGGAAGGGGTGGAGGGGGGTGGAAGGGGTTGAGGGGGGGAAGGGGGACCCGTCCCTCATCAGCGCTGCATTTCTGGCCCGGGGGTTTTGTGATGAAGCAAAGGAGAAAGTAAAGGAGGAGGTGGGAGAGGGGGAGGAAGAGAGAATGGGATTGAAGGAGAGATAGATCGAGATAGAAAGAGACAGAAGCAGACAGATTGACTGACTGACAGAGAGAAATAGAAATAGGAAGAGAGAGAGAAAGAGAAGGAAAGAGAGAGAGAGAGACAGAAAGAGCGTCAGCGAGAGCGAGACAGAGAGCGAGAGCGAGGGTGAGAAAGCGAAAGAAAGCGAACAGAGAGAGAGAGAGAGAGAGGCCCCTTGAATATCCCACCTGCAGTTGCATGAGAATAAAGTCGAGCTCTAAATTTGGAGAAATATTTTGGTGGGTCATTTTTATAGCGTAATTAGGTTTGAGGTGGAACGAGACGCCCTTTTGTTGTTGTTGTTGTTGATGTCGTTGTTGTTCTTGTTGTTGTCGTTGTTGATGTTGTTGTTGTCGTTGTTGTTGATGTTGTTGTTGTTGTTGTCGTTGTTGTCGTTGTTGATGTTGTTGTTGTTGTCGTTGTTGTTGTTGTTGTTGTCGTTGTTGTTGTCGTTGTTGTTGTTGTCGTTGTTGTTGTTGTTGTTGTTGTTGTTGTCGTTGTTGTTGTTGTCGTTGTTGTTGATGTTGTCGTCGTCGTCGTCGTCGTCGTCGTCGTTGTTGTTGTTGTTGTTGTTAGGAATGTATTCTATTTGTCGATGGTTGTGTGTTATGGGGTTGTAAGTGTGTAGAGAATATTGTGTCTCAATGTAACTGGCTAATGAGCGAGAGAATTGGCCTTTTTGTTGATTAATTTATAGATTTTGTTACTGAGGGAAGAGGAGGAGAGACAACCACACACGCATACGCAAAAACGAAAACAGTGAGTGAGAGAGAGTGAGAGAGAGAGAGAGAGAGAGAAAGAGAGAGAGAGAGAGAGAGAGAGAAAGAGAGAGAGAGAGAGAGAGAGAGAGAGAAAGAGAAAGAGAAAGAAAGAGAAAGAGAGAGAGATAATCCTAACACAGGGGAAAGACGTAGAAGAAGAAAAGGCAAAGCACCAGATACATTAATGATCGGAAGGAAGAGGACCCTCTCACCCCCCTCCCCTCCCTCCCTCCCTCTCCCTCCTCCTCCTGCTCCCTCCCCCTCCCCCATTCCGCTCCTCCCTCCCCCTCCTCCTCCTCTCTTTCCCTCCTCCTCCTCCTCCCTCCCCTCCCCCATTCCCGCTCCTCCTCCCTCCCCCTCCCCCATTCCGCTCCTCCCTCCCTCTCCTCCTCCTTCTTCCCCCTCCTCCTCCCTATCCCTCCTCCTCCCCCATTCCGCTCCTCCACCACTCCGTCACCACCTCCTCTCGCTCCATCCCTTCAACACCCTCTTCACCGCACCAACATATCCCCCCCACCGCCCCCCCCACGCCCTCACGCCCACGCCCACCCCCCCACTCGTATCCCTTACGACCTCACTGCGTGCTCTCCCTGTATCATCTCCCTTCACAGCTCCACTCGCCCACCCCCTCCACGCCGCCCCCTCCTCTGTTCCACCTCCCCTCATAGCTCCACCGGTCCGCCTCCCCCGCACTATCCTTCTTTCTCCACTTCCCTCACCCCCCGGCTTCCCCCACATCGCTAACCCCCCCACACACACACACACACGCTTCAGCTTCCAGCACCCCTTCCCTCGTACCACCCCTCTTCATCCCCAGACCACCCTCCTCTTTCTATGCCACCTCCCTTCTCTTCCTTCCCCTACTCCCTCCTCCCCACCTCCGCCGCCTAGCTCCACTCTCCACCTCCATCCCCTTCAGCTCCACCCCTCCTTGCTCCACCCCCAACTCTCCCCTCCACTACTCCACCACCTCCACCCCCACCTCAACCCCCCCTACATCGGTGCCGACTCCGTCCCCCTCAGCTCCACCCCACCTCTACCCCCCCTGCTCTCCCCTCCACTATTCCACTACCTCCACCCCCACCTCCATCCCCCCTCAGCTCTACCCCCACCTCTACCCCCCTTGCTCCACCCCAAGCTCTCCTCTCCCCTACTCCACCACCTCCACCCCCACCTCAATCCCCACCTCAACCCCCTCAGCTCCACTCCCCACCTCCATCCCCAGCTCTCCCCTCCACTACTCCACCCCCACCTCTACCCCCCTTGCTCCACCCCAAGCTCTCCTCTCCCCTACTCCACCACCTACACCCCCACCTCAACCCCCCAGCTCCCCCCACATCGGAGCCGACACGCCCTGCCTTAACACGGCGAAACGCGAAAAGTGCGGTGTGTGTATGTATGGCTTGCTACGTGCGGTGAATGCGTCTTGCAGGGGGATTGCCGGTGCTGCCTCTCCTGCGGTGCTGCTGTCGAGGCGATGTGGCGGGGTGGAGGCGAGGCGGTGTGTGTGGTGGTGTGGTGATGTGGCGGTGGTGATGTGTGTGTGATGATTTGGTGGTGGTGTGAGTGGTGGTATGGTGGTGGCGATGGTGGTGTGTGTGATGATTTGGTGGTGGTGTGGTGGCGGTGGTGTGATTGCGGTTTGCGTGATGTGATGGTGGTGTGGCGCCGGTGGTGGTGTGTGTGATGATCTGGTGGTGGCGTGTGTGGTGGTGTGGTGGCGGTGGTGTGATTGCGGTTTGCGTGGTGTGATGGTGGTGTGGCGGCCTTCTGCGTGGCGGTCTGATTCGCCGCCGCTTCCGTCGCTAAATTCGCCGCCGGAGTGAGTGCGAGCGCAGCCAGCAGTCGCATTTATTGCAGGGTCGGCCGGCCTTGCCCTGACCTTTATACGCGGGACAGCGGGCCCACGAATATGTGTCCTCGCTTCCATTTTTCACGTCCGGCCAGTTCTCGCGCGCGCACCTGTGGCCGGGGACGAGAGATGAAAATTTTCCTCGCCGGGAAAATGCTCCGTGCGTTTCTCCGTGTGCCCCCCTCCCCCCCTCCCGTGCGGGGCGTGCCATTCCGCATTCCTGCAACTCGCACCTCGCGAGTGCCGATGCGGTCCGCGCTCGCCCCCCCCCCCTCCCGCCGCCCTCCCGCGCCCTCCGCTTCTTATCTCTCGGCCTCGCTTTTCCTCTCTTTATTCTTCGTCTCCTTGTTTCGGTCTCTGCTTCCTTTTTTTCGTCTTATTCTCTCTATCCTTTCCTCTGTTTTGTGTCTTCTTCTCGTCTCTCTGTCTCTCAGTATCTTTACTTTTGCCACTCTCCCATCTTCCCACACCCTCCCTTCTCCCTTGCTTCCCTCCCTTCCCTCTCTTCTTTTCCCTCCTCACCCCTATCTTCCTGGCCCTCCCTCTTCCATACTCCCTCCTTCCCTCCAACCTCACCCTTCCCTCCCTCCCTTCCTCCCTGCCACCTTCCCTCTAACCCCATTCCTCCCTCCCTCCTTCTTTACCTCCTCTCATCCCTCCCTTTCTCCCACCTTCCCTCCAACACCATTCTTCCCTCCCTCCCTCCCACCTTCCCCTCCAACCCCATCCCTCCCTCCCCCTTCCTCCAACCCATCCCTCCCTCCCACCTTCCCTCTAACCCCATTCCTTCCTCCCTCCTTCTTTACCTCCTCTCATCCCTCCCTTTCTCCCACCTTCCCTCCAACCCCATTCTTCCCTCCCTCCCTCCCTCCCACCTTCCCTCCAACCCCCTCTCTCCCTCCCTCCCTTCCACCTTCCCTCCAACCCCATCCCTCCCTCCCACCTTCCCTCCAACCCCCTCCCTCCCTCCCTCCCTCCCACCTTCCCTCCAACCCCCTCCCTCCCTCCCTCCCTCGGCCCCGTCACTCCCCCGCCGGTGTTCCTCTTCGTCACATCGCCCTTCCTGCAGCGGTTCTCTGGTTCTCTCGGTCTTGTTCGGCGGCGGGGGATTGGCTTTGGAGGGTGAGGGGGGGAGGGGGAAGGGGGAAGGGAGATGGGGGAGGGAAGGGGAAGGGGGAAGGGAGATTTGGGGGGGAGAAGAAGAAAGAGAGGGGAAGGTAAAGGAAGAAAGAGAGGAGAAGAAGGGGAGGGAAGGGAGACAATATGGGGAAAATAAGAGGAGAGGAAGAGTGGGAGAAAGGAGTGATAAGGGGAATAGGGGGAATAAGAGGGTAAGGGAAGAGAAGAGAAAGGGGAAAGGGAAGGAGAGTAATAGAGGAAGAGGGAATAAGAGAAGGAAAAAAGGAAGGGAGGGAAGAGATAAGAAGAGAGGAGATAATGGAAGAAAGAGAGGAGGAGGAGATAGTGGATAGGAAGAGAGAAAAAGAGAGAGAAAAGGAGATAATGGAAGGAAGAAGGGGTTAAGAGACATGAGAGTAAGAGGCAAAATATGCCAAAGGAATTACTAGCATGCAGTGGTGTGGAAGAGAAGGCATTAATGTGAATAAATAAGGGAGAATGAGAGAAACCAATGGATGTTAAGGATAAAAGGAGAGGAAGAGAAAGGGGAAAGGAGAGAAGGACAATAGACAGAAAGGGTAGAAACAGAGAAAATAAGGATAAGGGGACAAAGAGAATAGAGTCTAAGGGAAAATGGAATAAGTGTAGATAGAAAGGGGGGTGGGGTGGCGAGAAGCGAAGGTATGTTAAGGGGAACTGGGAAGGAAGAGAGGAGAAAGGAAAGGGGAAATAAGGGGAGGTACGTAAGAGTAGGGAAAATTATAGGGTTTTTGGATGAGAGGGAGAGAAAAGAAAGGAACGAGAAAGGGAAGGGATGGAAGAGATTATAATAGAAATAGGTAAAGGGAAAGAAAAGAAAATGACCATTAACAAGGAAAAAACTTTTTGTCTCTCGAAACCGAAGGACAAAATGAAAGGAATGGAATATGATGCAAGAGAGGGAAGAGGAAGTGGAAGAGAAGGAATGGGAGAAAAAAAGAAAAAAAAAGAGATGGGTAAAAGGAGGGTAAGAGAGAGAGAGAGAGAGAGAGAGAGGGAGAGAGAGAGAGAGAGAGAGAGAGAGAGAGAGAGAGAGAGAGAGAGATAGAGATAGAGATAGGAGATAGAGATAGAGATAGAGATAGAGATAGAGAGAGAGAGAAAGGCAAATGGATGAGAGGAAGTTAGGGGAGGAGAGGAGAGGATATAAAGCAGAGAACAGAATAAGTGGAGAGGAAATAGGAAAAGACGAGGGAAGAGAAGAGAAGAGGCAAGAACAGAAGAAGAGGGGCGAGGATTGGAGAATTCATAAATGAAGATGTCCGGAGATGGAATAGAGGGAGAAGCAGAGAGAGAAAGTCAAGGAAAGGGAGTGGAAGAGGTAAGGGAAAAGGGAAAGGAAAGGAGAAGGAGAAAGCGGGAGAGAGGGAGAACAAAAGAGAGAGAGAGGGACAAACAGACAGACAGACAGACAGACACAGACAGACAGACAGACAGACAGACAGACAGACAGACAGACAGACAGACAGACAGACAGACAGACAGACAGACAGACAGAGGACATAGAAACAGGCAGGGAGGCAGGCACGCGCGCGAGTGGATGAGATGAGCGAAAGGTCAGATGAAAAGAATGAGAAGAAGAAGAATAAGAGAAAGAGAGAAAAAGGCAAAACCCGGGAATGGAAGGAAAGAAAGAATCAAGGGAGTAGGAACGTGGAAAGTGAACTGAACAAGAAAATGAAAACTAAAGACAGGAATGCGAAAGAAGGTTTGCCATAGGACGAAGAATAACGGGAGAAGGGGAGGGACAATAAGAGTCGATGGGGGAAATATGGACAGAGGGAGAAAGGGGAAATGGGAGAATATGAAACAGGGAGAGGGAAAGAAAGAAGTTGAGGCAGGGAGACGGAGGGAAGGAGATGGAGGGAGGGTGATAGGGGAAAGAAGGAGAGGATGAGGGAGAGGGTTATAACGGGAAATAGAGAGAGAGAGAGAGAGAGAGAGAGAGAGAGAGAGAGAGAGAGAGAGAGAGAGAGAGAGAGAGAGAGAGAGAGAGAGAGGGAGAGAGGGAGAGAGAGAGAGAGAGAGAGAGAGAGAGAGAGAGAGAGAGAGAGAGAGAGAGAGAGAGAGAGGGAGGGGGTAGGGAGTGTCCAGACGTCAGGCATTCTTTCTTTTCGGAAAGCGATGAAAATATATTCATAGAAACTGAAATATATTTACCCAATAAACCTCGCTATTCCCTTTCCTCGGAGCGTGTCGACCAGTGGAGGATATATATATATATATATATATATATATATATATATATATATATATATATATATATATATATATATATACATATACATACATATATATACATATATATACATACATATACATACATATACATACATATACACACATATACACACATATATACATATATATACATATATATACATATATACATATATACATATATATATATATATATATATATATATATATATATATATGTATATATGTGTGTATATGTATGTATATGTATGTATATGTGTATATGTGTATATGTATGTATATATATGTATATATATGTATATATATGTATATATATGTATATATATGTATATATATATTTATATATATATATATATATATATATATATATATATATATATATATATATATGATTATTTATGTGTGTGTGTATCTAGTTGTCTATTAATCTATCCATCTATCCATCTATCCATCTATATATCTGTCTATCTATCTATCTATCTATATTATATATATATGTATATATATATTTATATATATATTTATATATATATTTATATATATGTATATATATGTATTTGTGTATATGTTTATATGTTTATATGTTTATATGTATATATATATATATATATATATATATATATATATATATATATATAAAAAATGCCCTGAGCAAAGACGCGCTGGTCCCGTCCCGAAGCGCCACTCGTTATCCGGCCAAACTCCGCCTTTCTTTGATCGAGTCTAATAACAGCGGAGTATGATCAAGAGGATTATTGCGAGAAAAGGTTCGGATCAGTCTTCTCGCGCTCACATTCCTAGGGGATTACCGACCTAATGAGAATACGTGGGTAAGAGCGTGCTATGTGGCGATGAGCCCCCCGTCACTCCCCCTTCCCCCCCTCCTCCCCTCCCCTACCCCGTCCCCCTCTGCACGGCCCCGGTTCTGGGAACTGTATTGCTTGGCTGGTGGCTGTTTTCATCTCTCTCTCTCTCTCTCTTACTCTCTCTCTCGCTCTCTCTTGCTCTCGCTCTCGCTCTCTCTCTTGCTCTCGCTCTCGCTCTCGCTCTCGCTCTCGCTCTTTCTCTCTCTCTCTCTCTATCTCTCTCTTTCTCTCTATCTTCCCATCTCTCTTTATCTATCTCTCTCTCTCTCTCTCTCTCTCTCTCTCTCTTTCTCTCTATCTCTCTCTCTTTCTATCTCTGTCTTTCTTTCTCTCTATCTCTATCTCTCTCTCTCTCTCTCCTCCTCCCTCCCTCCCTCCCTCCCTCCCTCCCTCCCTCCCTCCCTCTCTCTCTCTCTCTCTCTCTCTCTCTCTCTCTCTCTCTCTCTCTCTCTACCTCCCTCTCCTCCTCTCCCTCCTCCCTCTCCTTCCCTCTCCCTCTCCCTCTCTCCTCTCTCCCCTCTCCCTCTCCCTCTCCCTCCCCCTCCTTCTCCTTCTCCTTCTCCCTCTCCCTCTCCCTCTCCCTCTCCCTCTCCCTCCCTCACTCCTTCCCTCCCTTTCCTTCTCCCTCCTTCCCTCCTCCTTGGACTCTTCCCCCTCCCCCCTACCCGAGGACCGCATCGTGCCACCACACCCACACCGCCCACCCGCCCGCCCGCCTGCCCACCCCGCCCGCACTCCGCCCGAGATGTCACCCGCGCTGTCTACTATGACTTGATCGGCGTCTCGAGTGTCTGAATTTGTTGAAGGAGTTAGAGAGACAACTTGAGATATTGACCAAGGTCCGAGAGGCCGGGTTGCGAGGATGGGCAGGGGGGGGGGGGAGGTCGGTGTCTTGTGTGGCTGTGGCTGTGTCTGTGGCGATGAGGCTCTCTCTTTTTTGCTTTTTTCCTTTTTTATTCTCTCTCTCTTTGTCTTTCTTTCTATCTTTTTTCTTTCTCTCTTTCTCTTTCTTATTCTCTTTTTTCATTCTTTTCTCTCCTCTCTTCTCTTCTCTTATCTTCACTTCACTTCACTTCTCTC
>NC_091552.1:928379-938379 GCF_042767895.1 Penaeus vannamei
GGGAGGGAGAGAGAGGGAGAGAGGGAGAAAGGGAGAGGGAGAGAGAGGGATAGGGAGAGAGAGTAAGTGAGAGAGAGAGAGAGAGTAAGAGAGAGAGAGAGACAAAGACAGACACACACACAGATTACAATACATTTTCCAACAATTTGCAGATTTTTTTTTTGACAACATGCGAATATCGTACCAACGGACATTCCTAGTTTTATACACCCCCACTTCTTTCACCTCTTGCTCGTCTTGCGGGCTAGTTAAGCTTAGTTTAGTCCTTAATTTACCCCCCTGGCTAACTGCACAGGCGCGGGCAAGCTGTGGTACATTTGATGCATGGTCAAATTATTATATAATAGTATTACAGTGTAAATCTAGATCATAAAATGACTTGCGGGCTATTAGTTCAAACCGGGCAAAGTATCACCGTAGATTTTAGTGCGTCAGTATTCTTGTTATTATTGTTATTCATAGTTTTCTTCTTATTGCCATTCTTATTCTTATTCTTTTTTTAATGTTAATGTTGTTAATATTATCGTGTTTATTATTGTTGATATTATTTTATCGTCATTGTCTTCATTGTGATTTGTTAGTATCAATAGAATTAATCATCATTATTATTATTATTATTATTATTATTATTATTATTGTTATTATTGTTATTATTATTATTATTATTGTTATTATTGTTATTATTATTATTATTATTATTGTTATTATTATTATTATTGTTATTATTATTGTTATTATTATTGTTATTATCATTATTATTACTATTATTATTATTATTGTTATTGTTATTATTATTGTTAATCTTGCTATTAACATTGTTATTATAGTGTTATTGCCATTGTTAGTGATATGAAACAATACTGATGATAATGATACGACTACTACAACTACTGGCTCTACAACTACTGCTACGACCACCACCACACCATATCCACCATCACCACCCCATAACACCACCCCATAGCACCACCACCACAGACCCCCACCGCCCCCGCCATAACGAACGAATGACGTCATAAACGCGACACACATTCGTAGGCGGAGGAAAGCACGGGGCGGTAAAAACAACAAAAAAACAACAACAACAACAACAACAACAACAACAACAACAACATCGAATGCGCTACGTACTGCATCCGCCTCTCGTATGCAATAGGCCTCTCGCTTTTACTGCGGCGGCTCTCCAGACGTACATTAGGCCTACGTTTTGGAGACTGGGAAATTACGGGCGTGTGTCAAGGGGGGGAGGAGGCGGAGGAGGAGGTGGGGATGGGGGAGGAGGAAGGAGGTGGGGTGTGGGTGGAGAGTGAAGGGAGGAGGTGGGGGTGGGGGTGGAGGAGAAGGAGGAGTTGGGGGAGGAAGAAGAGGAGGAGGTGGAAGGAGATGGAAGGAAGAGGAAGAGGAGGTAGAAGGAGGCGGAAGAGGTGGAAGAGGAGGAGACGGAAGCGAAGGGGGAGGCAAGGCAAGAAAGGCCGCTTTGGGGGGAGGCTGTGAGTGTGTTCAGGGGGGAGGTGGAAGGAGGAGGCCTATGAAGAGAGGAGGTGGAGGGGTAGGAAGGGGAGGTGAGTGGTGAGGGTGGGCGTGAAGAGGTGGGGGAAGGGGATGGAGTGGACTAGGGTGGGCGTGGAGGGGTGGTTAGAGTGGGCGTGGAGGGATGGTTAGGGTGGGCGTGGAGGGAGTGAGGGTGGTGGGTGAGGCATGGGCGTGGGGTGGGGGAGGGGATGGAGTGTGTTCAGGGTGGGCGTGGAGAGGTGGTTAGGGTGGGCGTGGAGAGGTGGGGGTGGTGGAGTGGTTAGGGTGGGCGTGGAGGGGTGGTTAGGAGTGGGCGTGGAGGGATGGTTAGGGTGGGCGTGGAAGGGTGGGGGTGGTGGAGTGGTGAGGATGGGCGTGGAGGGGTGGGGGAGGGGATGGAGTGGTTAGGGTGGGCGTGGAGAGGTGGTTAGGGTGGGCGTGGAGAGGTGGGGGTGGTGGAGTGGTTAGGGTGGGCGTGGAGGGGTGGAGGGAAGGGGATGGAGGGCGAGGGGTGTGAGGGTGAACTGGAATCCGAGCAGATGACGGTGGAGGAAAGAGGGGGCGAGGTGGAGGGGGAGGGGGGAGTAGGGTGGGGTGGGTGGATGCGTATGCGGAAGAGACGCGTCCAAGAATTTGTTTTTTTTTTATGGCTTCACGACTTTTTTTTTTTTTTTTTTTTATGTGGGCGTCCTTTTCTTCTGGCGGGCGATCGGTCATATTTCAGGATAATTTTCCCTCTCGGAACAAAGCTGATGTTCTCTCTGCAGCGTCGAGGAACACACTCAGTCACGGGCCGGAACCACGCTCTCGCGCTCGCCTCTACGCCCACGCCCGCGCCCACGGAGAGGGATACGTAAAAACACGCTTGGACGTGGCGACTCACTCACAAGCTCACTCTCGTTCACTCGGCCGTTCAGTCAGTGACTCATTCAGTCATTCGGTCACTCAGTCAATCAATCGATCGATCTCTCACTCACTCACTCATTCACTCCCCCCCCCTCCCACACACGCGCACGCACATTCACTCCGCTACACTTACTCCGCCCCTACACTCGCTCACACGCAGACGCACACGCACACGCACACGCACACGCACACGCACACGCACACGCACACGCACACACGCACACTCACACACTCACACACTCACACACACACACACACACACACACACACACACACACACACACACACACACACACACACACACACATACACACACACATACACATACACACACACACACACACTCAAACACACACTCAAACACACACTCAAACACAAACACACAAACACACACACGCACTCACTTCCCCTCCCCCCTCACACACAAACATACATACGCACGTACGCATTGTAAACACGATATTGCCACCACTTGTTCCATCAAATTCTGGAGCTGTAAGAGGAGACGATACAGTGACCCCGATAAAGGAATACCATATTAGGCGTCCGATTGGCCACGGGGGGGGGGGGGCAGAAGGGAAAGAGGAGCAGAGGGGAAAGAGGAGGGAGGAGGAGAAGGAGGAGGGAGAGGAGAAGGGGAAGGGAGGAGGAGGAGAAGTAGAAGGGAGGGAGGAGGAGGAGAGGAAGGAAGGAAGGGGGTTATGTAGAAGCAAGGGGAGGAGCAGGAGGAGAAGGAGGAGGGAAGGAGCAGAATTGGGAGGAGAAGTAGGAAAGGAAGACGGAGGAGGAGGAGGAGGAAGAGGTAGAGGCAGAGTAGAATAAGAAAGAAGAGAAACGGTTGAAAAGAAAAAAGGGAAATGGAAGCGAAGAGAAGAGAAAAAAAAGAGGAAGAGTAAAAAGGAAGAGAAAGAAGAAGAAAAAGAAAAAGAAGAAAAGAAAAAGAAAAGAAGAAGAAAAAGAAAAAGGAGAAGTAATTGTCGTCCACGTCCCCGTATCATTCTTCACGTCCCTTTCATGACTCCAGAGCCCTGTCAGCTAGTTACAGGGAAATGAACTGTAATTGGAACGAAGTCTGAACATGTACTGAATTTGAAGCGAGTGTACAGTGTATCACATGTGCTATAATTAGAGTGTATAGAGATTATCCGTGAACCCTGACTGCTGTGCTGTGTTGTGCGTGGGGCTTGTGCGCTCCGGGAATTTCGAGAGAAAAAGGGAGTAAAGGTTGAACTTATTCGAGCCTGCGTGCAATCAGGACACGTAAACAAAGGTCAGAGAGTACGAGGATGACCTCTCCCTTCCTCCTCGTCCGCCCAGTGCGCCAGTAATGGGTCAGATCAGGTACGTGGGTCTCCAGCGTTGACTACGCCCCTCCACCGCCTTCGCCACCGCCCCTTCACCGCCCTCCACCAGCCCCTCCACGGCCCCTCCACCGCCCCTCCACCACCTCCACCGCCTCCGCCACCGCCCCTCCACCGCCCCTTCGCCGCCTCCGTCGCCGCTTTCGTATGTATAAGAAGCCTGAGCGCGCGTCCTCGCGGCCACCGAAGACCGCCGCCGCATGAATATGTATTCCCCAATAAAGTCATACGGGCTGTGACGTCGCGCCCGGCTGCCACGGGGGCCCTTTTCCTGCGGGATTTCTGTGTATCGAAGACGGTGTGCGCTTTCGTACGATTGCTTGGAGGGGAGGGGGGAGGGAGGGGGAGGGGGGGTGGAAGTCTTTGGCGAGCGCGCCCAGCGCCCCCGGGCGGGCGGGCGGGCGGGCGGGGGCGGCTCCGGTCGCGCCACGCAGATTTGCGCCATTTACATTAGCACATCCGGGGCGGAAAGGCAGCATCCCGGGACGTCGCCATGACTGCTTCATATGCCGCCGCATTACCATAAACCGCCGGGCCCGCGTTTCCACGTCTTTTCGCTCGCGGTCCTTGCGGGTGGCACGCCCGTCGCCCCCTCCCCTCCCTCCTCCTATCCTCCTCTCCCACTCCCTTCCTCTGTCCCCTCCCCTGCCCCTCTCCTTCCCTTCCTCTCCTCCTCCTCCTCTTCCCATCTCCCCTCCCTACCCCTCCTCCTCCCTTCCCCCTTCCCAACCCTTCCCCTCCCCCTCCCCCTCTCCCCTCCCAACCTTCCCCTCCCAACCCCTTCCCCTCCCCTCCCCCTCCCCGGCTCTAGCCCCGAATAAGGTCGAACGGAAGTTGTCTGTAATGAATTGCCGTTCCGTTTTAGGCGATCGCGTCGGACCCGCGGCGGCGAGCTACCCCTGGACGCGTGCATGCTCGCCCAGGAGAATGGCTGCGGGAAATTTTCGGAAAGTGGAAATAAAAGAAAGAAAAGAAAAGGGGAAAGAAGAGAATAAGAAAGAAAAAAAAAAGAAAACGAAAAAAATAAAAAATTAAAGGAAAGAAAAGATTTTTTTTTCCTTTTTTTTTGTTCTCGGAAAGGTCACGACATAAGAGCCAAAATTTCCGGGAGCGATTCATGCTGTTTGTTTATTACAGCTCCTTGAGCCGGCGGGAATTCGTCGATAAAGTTGAATAAGTTCGAAGCCCTCCTCGTCCTCCTCACGCTTCCCTCCTCCTCCTCCTCACGCTTCCCTCCTCCTCCTCCTCACGCTTCCCTCCTCCTCCTATTCCTCCTCCTCCTCCTCCTCCTCACGCTTCCCTCCTCCTCCTCCTCCTCCTCCTCCTCCTCACGCTTCCCTCCTCCTCCTCCTCCTCCTCCTCCTCCTCCTCCTCCTCCACCTCCTCCTCCTCCTCCTCCTCCTCACGCTTCCCTCCTCCTCCTCCTCCTCCCTCCTCCTCACGCTTCCCTCCTCCTCCTCATCATCATCATCACGCTTCCCTCCTCCTCCTCCTCCTCACGCTTCCCTCCTCCTCCTCCTCACTCTTCCCTCCTCCTCCTCCTCCTCCTCCTCCTCACGCTTCCCTCCTCCTCCTCCCTCCTCCTCCTCCTCACGCTTCCCTCTCCTCCTCCTCCTCCTCCTCCTCCTCCTCACGCTTCCCTCCTCCCTCCTCCTCCTCCTCATCACGCTTCCCTCCTCCTCCTCCTCCTCCTCCTCCTCACGCTTCCCTCCTCCTCCTCCCTCCCTCCTCCCTCCTCCTCCTCCTCCCTCCTCCCTCCCTCCTCCTCCTCCCTCCTCCTCCTCCCTCATCACGCTTCCCTCCCTCCTCCTCCTCCTCCTCCTCCTCCTCCTCCTCCCTCACGCTTCCTCCCCTCCTCCTCCTCCCTCCTCCCTCATCACGCTTCCTCCTCCTCCTCCTCCTCCTCCTCATCACGCTTCCCTCCTCCCTCCTCCTCCTCCTCCTCCTCTCACGCTTCCCTCCTCCTCCTCCTCCTCCTCCTCCTCCTCACGCTTCCCTCCTCCCTCCTCCTCCTCCTCCCTCCTCCTCCTCCTCCTCCTCCTCCTCACGCTCCCCTCCTCCTCCCTCCTCCTCCTCCTCCCTCCCTCACGCTTCCCTCCTCCTCCTCCTCCCTCCTCGTCCTCACACTTCCCTCCTCCTCCTCCTCCTCCTCCTCCTCACGCTTCCCTCCTCCTCCTCCTCCTCCTCGTCCTCACGCTTCCCCTGGCATATAGAATGAGTACCCAGGGAGGGGGGGGGGGGGCTGAGGATATAGAGCGAGTGCCGGGGGGTGGGTGGGGGGGGGGGGAGGATATAGAGCGAGTGCCGGGGTGGGTGAGGGGGCTGAGGATATAGAGCGAGTGCCGGGGGGTGGGTGAGGGGGCTGAGGATATAGAGCGAGTGCCCGGGGGGGTGGGGGGGGCGGAGGATATAGAGCGAGTGCCGGGGGGTGGGTGAGGGGGCTGAGGATATAGAGCGAGTGCCCGGGGGTGGGTGGGGGAGCGGAGAGATATAGAGCGAGTGCCCGGGGAGTGAGGGATGGGGGGGGGGGGGCGGAGGATATAGAGCGAGTGCCGGGGTGAGGTGAGGGATGGGGGGGGCGGAGGATATGAGAGCGAGTGCGGGGGGTGAGGGGTGGGTGGGGGGCGGAGGATATAGAGCGAGTGCCGGGGGTGAGGGGTGGGTGGGGGGCGGAGGATATAGAGCGAGTGCCGGGGGGGTGGGTGAGGGGAGCTGAGGATATAGAGCGAGTGCGGGTGAGGATGGGGGGCTGAGATATAGAGCGAGTGCCCGGGGGTGAGGGGTGGGTGGGGGGCGGGAGGATATAGAGCAGTGCCGGGGGGTGAGGAGGGGGAGCTGGAGGATATAGAGCAGTGCCCCGGGGTGAGGGGGGTGGGGGGGGAGCGGAGGATATAGAGCGAGTGCCCGGGGGTGAGGGTGGGTGGGGGGGGGCGGAGGATATAGAGCGAGTGCCGGGGGTGAGGGGTGGGTGGGGGGGCGGAGGATATAGGAGCGAGTGCCCGGGGGTGAGGGTGGGTGGGGGGGGCGGAGGATATAGAGCGAGTGCCGGGGGTGAGGGGTGGGGGGCGGAGGATATAGGGAGTGCCTGGGGGTGGGGTGGGTGGGGGGGGGGGCGGAGGATATAGAGCGAGTGCCCGGGGGTGAGGGGTGGGTGGGTGGGGGGCGGAGGATATAGAGCGAGTGCCGGGGTGAGGGGTGGGGGGCGGAGGATACAGAGCTGAGTGCCCTGGGGCAGGTGAGGGGGTGGTGTGGGGCGGAGGATGGGCGAGCGAGTGCCCGGGGGGTGAGGGGGTGGGTGGGGGGCGGAGGATATAGAGCGAGTGCCGGGGGTGAGGGAGTGGGGGGGCGGAGGATATAGAGCGAGTGCCCGGGGGTGAGGGTGGGTGGGGGGGCGGAGGATATAGAGCGAGTGCCCGGGGGTGAGGGGTGGGTGGGGGGGGCGGAGGATATAGAGCGAGTGCCGGGGGTGAGGGGGTGGGTGGGGGGGCGGAGGATATAGAGCGAGTGCCCGGGGGTGAGGGGTGGGTGGGGGCGGAGGATATAGAGCGAGTGCCCGGGGGTGAGGGGGTGGGTGGGGGGGCGGAGGATATAGAGCGAGTGCCGGGGGTGAGGGGTGGGGGGGCGGAGGATATAGAGCGAGTGCCCCGGGGGTGAGGGGTGGGTGGGGGGGGCGGAGGATATAGAGCGAGTGCCCGGGGTGAGGGTGGGTGGGGGGGCGGAGGATATAGAGCGAGTGCCGGGGTGAGGGTGGGTGGGGGCGGAGGATATAGAGCGAGTGCCCGGGGGTGAGGGGTGGGTGGGGGGGGCGGAGGATATAGAGCGAGTGCCGGGGTGAGGGATGGGTGGGGGGCGGAGGATATAGAGCGAGTGCCCGGGGGTGAGGGGTGGGTGGGGGGGGGCGGAGGATATAGAGCGAGTGCCGGGGGGTGAGGGGTGGGTGGGGGCGCTGAGGATATAGAGCGAGTGCCCGGGGTGAGGGTGGGTGGGGGGCGGAGGATATAGAGCGAGTGCCGGGGGTGAGGGTGAGGGGGGGGCTGAGGATATAGAGCGAGTGCCGGGGGTGAGGGGTGGGTGGGGGGCGGAGGATATAGAGCGAGTGCCCGGGGGTGAGGGTGGGTGGGGGAGCGGAGGATATAGAGCGAGTGCCGGGGGTGAGGGATGGGGGGGGCGGAGGATATAGAGCGAGTGCCCGGGGGTGAGGGGTGGGTGGGGGGGCGGAGGATATAGAGCGAGTGCCGGGGGTGAGGGATGGGGGGGCGGAGGATATAGAGCGAGTGCCCGGGGGTGAGGGGTGGGTGGGGGGCGGAGGATATAGAGCGAGTGCCCGGGGTGAGGGGTGGGGTGGGGGGCGGAGGATATAGAGCGAGTGCCGGGGGTGAGGGTGGGTGGGGGGCGGAGGATATAGAGCGAGTGCCCGGGGGTGAGGGGTGGGTGGGGGGCGGAGGATATAGAGCGAGTGCCGGGGGTGAGGGATGGGGGGCGGAGGATATAGAGCGAGTGCCCGGGGGTGAGGGGTGGGTGGGGGGCGGAGGATATAGAGCGAGTGCCCGGGGTGAGGGGTGGGGTGGGGGGCGGAGGATATAGAGCGAGTGCCTGGGGGTGAGGGGTGGGTGGGGGGGGCGGAGGATATAGAGCGAAGTGCCGGGGGTGAGGGATGGGGGGGGCGGAGGATATAGAGCGAGTGCCCGGGGGTGAGGGTGGGTGGGGGGCGGAGGATATAGAGCGAGTGCTTGGGGGTGAGGGGTGGGGGGGGCGGAGGATATAGAGCGAGTGCCAGGGGGTGAGGGTGGGTGGGGGGGCGGAGGATATAGAGCGAGTGCCGGGGGTGAGGGATGGGGGGGGGGCGGAGGATATAGAGCGAGTGCCCGGGGGTGAGGGGTGGGTGGGGGGGCGGAGGATATAGAGCGAGTGCCCGGGGGTGAGGGTGGGGGGGCGGAGGATATAGAGCGAGTGCCCGGGGGTGAGGGGTGGGTGGGGGGGCTGAGGATATAGAGCGAGTGCCGGGGGTGAGGGGGTGGGGGGCGGAGGATATAGAGCGAGTGCCCGGGGGTGAGGGGTGGGTGGGGGGGCGGAGGATATAGGAGCGAGTGCCGGGGGGTGAGGGATGGGGGGGGCGGAGGATATAGAGCGAGTGCCCGGGGGTGAGGGTGGGTGGGGGAGCGGAGGATATAGAGCGAGTGCGGGGTGAGGGTGGGGGGGCGGAGGATATAGAGCGAGTGCCGGGGGGTGGGTGAGGGCTGAGGATATAGAGCGAGTGCCGGGGGTGAGGTGGGTGGGGGGGCGGAGGATATAGAGCGAGTGCCGGGGGGTGAGGGATGGGGGGGCGGAGGATATAGAGCGAGTGCCCGGGGGTGAGGGGTGGGTGGGGGCGGAGGATATAGAGCGAGTGCCGGGGGTGAGGGTGGGTGGGGGGGCTGAGGATATAGAGCGAGTGCCGGGGGGTGAGGGGGTGGGGGGCGGAGGATATAGAGCGAGTGCCCGGGGGTGAGGGGTGGGTGGGGGGGGCGGAGGATATAGAGCGAGTGCCGGGGGTGAGGGATGGATGGGGGCGGAGGATATAGAGCGAGTGCGGGGGTGAGGGTGGGTGGGGGGCGGAGGATATAGAGCGAGTGCCTGGGGGTGAGGGGTGGGGGGCGGAGGATATAGAGCGAGTGCCGGGGGGTGAGGGTGGGGGAGGGAGGATATAGAGCGAGTGCCCGGGGGTGAGGGGTGGGTGGGGGGGCGGAGGATATAGAGCGAGTGCCGGGGGGTGAGGGATGGGGGGGGGCGGAGGATATAGAGCGAGTGCCGGGGGGTGAGGGTTGGGTGGGGGGGCGGAGGATATAGAGCGAGTGCCCGGGGGTGAGGGGGTGGGTGGGGGGGCGGAGGATATAGAGCGAGTGCCGGGGGTGAGGGATGGGGGGGGCGGAGGATATAGAGCGAGTGCCCGGGGGTGAGGGGGGTGGGGGGGCGGAGGATATAGAGCGAGTGCCGGGGGGTGAGGGATGGGGGGCGGAGGATATAGAGCGAGTGCCCGGGGGTGAGGGGTGGGTGGGGGGCGGAGGGATATAGAGCGAGTGCCGGGGGTGAGGGATGGGGGGGGCGGAGGATATAGAGCGAGTGCCCGGGGTGAGGGGTGGGTGGGGGGGGCGGAGGATATAGAGCGAGTGCCGGGGGTGAGGGATGGGGGGGGCGGAGGATATAGAGCGAGTGCCGGGGGTGAGGGTTGGGTGGGGGGCGGA
>NC_091552.1:940879-943379 GCF_042767895.1 Penaeus vannamei
TATATTATATAGTTTCTGGTAGTGTAGATTTATCCTTTGGTATACACGTCCATACACGAGAGAATAATTCATTATATTCAAAGTAGTTTTATTGACCAGAAAATGAGGTTTCTGATCTGTTTCGCCTTTTATAAACTCGTATGTTGATTTCTATAATCTTATTAACACAGTGATATATTTGCCATTACATTTGTATACCTATCAAATACACATTTCTCAGCGTGTGACTTTTACTCGAATGTCTAACGAATGTTTGGTAGAAAGTGGTACGAAAGTGGTACCCGAAGCGTCAGTTGTTGGCTTATACTGGGACGTACCTCAGTTTTATCCTTAATGGACTTGTACCCATCAGATCAAGACGCATCGGAGGCTCCCGTCATAATGCTCATATTCCTTTCCCTCAAACCCTGACACAGATGGTTCATATATCATCGACCCTGACCAGCTGGTTCGTATATTGCTGGCCATAACGCTGCTAGGCCACATAGCTCCGGGCTTAGCAGAGCGCGGTTCGCCGACGCTTCGCCGTGGCACACTGGGCTCGCGTGTCCCTCTTTCTGCGACTACTGCTGTTCGTAACGCGATGGTGACGCTCGCCGTTACGTGTGCTGGCAGCCAACAGCATATGCAGGAGTACAACATAGCCGGTTCGCGGTTCCTAGAGTCTTAACGCGTATTGCGGGGAAAGGCGATGTATGTACGAGTATTTCCGCCTTTAATCCGTGTGTTCGTGCAGGTGGGTGTGTGGTTTTACCGGAAGGACACTCCAAATATCAAGCAGCGCTGGTTCACATATAGTATGAGGGGCTCGTTTAGTTCACATACCGTTAACTCTCAGGGGGGTTTAGTTAATACAAGCAGTCACGTAGACCTAAGTTACTTCCACTAACTTGGTCCTCAGTGTAGGTGGTCTTATTTCGGATGGTCTTTATATCTTTGATTCTCGCGTAGCTGGCTCATATATAGTGACCCTGACGCAGCTGGTCCATTTATTTTGGATCCTGACAAGGCTGGTATCAGGCCTTAGCATAGATAATCTATATAATCTGCTCCTTGATATATACTCCCAGTGCGCCACATATTTAGGACCTGAATATGACTGGTCCGCGCGCCCATACTGCTGGTAGCTTTTGTGTGTCGAGAGAGCTGATTAAAATTCACCAAGGACGCCGTCACAGTTGGTTCATATATCCTGGATCCTAGCACAGCTGGCTCATTTATCCTGGGACCCTGACAGAGCCGCGTCAAGTATCCTTGGTAATACTTCACCTCACAAATATTTTCGTGACCCACTGAAGTACGACTGAGCAGCGTCTGCCAACCCAGCGGCGTCTCCTGCTCCTCCTGGGCCTCCCCAGCTGCTCACCTGACCTATGAGAGCCTCCCAGATTCACGAAGGGCTACTCAAGCGAATGAAAACCTGGTGCAACTTGGCCCAGTGAGGTCAGCTCTGACACACTAAGATTAACCGGACACTTCATTGTCTACCGAGCATGGCAGGTCAACTTTAAGACAGCAAGGCCCGCTCTGGCATACCTTGGTTTACTCTTACACACTTGCTTCGAGCCCGACACACCTAGTTGTGTCTTCAGCTGCAAGTGCTCCACGGGCTGTTGGCGGCACTTGCGCCAGGCAGCAGCGGTCCAGTCGGCCTTATTATCCGCTCCGAGAATTAGCATCAGCGTCGAGCGTGTTTCAGGAGGGGGACCTTACGCGGCGGGAGCTTAGACCTCGTCGGGAGGAATCGCACTGGCATAAATAGTTGATTAAAATGAGCTTTTGGAAGCGTGTTGTGATGCATTCGTGGCGTCAGAGGGAGAGGTTCTTATTTGCTACAGGGGACTGTGACATCATAATCTTTCAACCTCATTGGCCAAGGGAGTGGTGACGTCACTAGCGCTGGGGACGGCCGCCCCTATTGATCATGAGTCGTCGCGGATCGTCATCAGTGATACCAAAGAAGAGTTTTCATACACCGCTTCGAACACGCCCTTTTGCCTCCGCGGGGAATTAAAAGAACGCGCGGGAGAGCGGCGTTCGGTGGCTTTCATCTCGCAATTAGCGATGTATGAACGTGTCGGAAGGGCGGCCGAGGAGCGGCGGCCGATCTGGCACCAGGAGGGGTCGGGCGGCGGGGCGGCAAGAGGTGTGAAATGCGTTTGTAGTTGGCAGCACTGGCCGTCACGCTGGGGTTGCCAGAGGACAGAATACTTTCCTTGCCGCCCTTGCCATGCCGCGCCCGCCGTGCCGCCCGGCCGCCCGTGCTCTGCGTGGACCGTGGGCGTTAAACGACGGCTGCGGCTGTCATTATCGCCAGTCCAAGCCACGGGGAAGACGTGGTAATGGCGCCCACTTAATTGTCGTTGGCATCTCTCCGCGCCGTCACTCCTCGCCCGCGGCCCGCAGTGCATGCGCACGCGCGGTGTGCGTGTTTGCGTGCATTTTGTGTGTGTGTGTGTGTGTGTGTGTGTGTGTGTGTGTGTGTGTGTGTGTGTGTGTG
>NC_091552.1:948379-953379 GCF_042767895.1 Penaeus vannamei
GAGAGAGAGTGAGAGAAATAGAGAGAGAGAGTGAGAGAAATAGAGAGAGAGAGAGAGAGACAGAGACAGAGACAGAGACAGAGAGAGAGAGAGAGAGAGAGAGAGAGAGAGAGAGAGTGAGAGTGAGAGTGAGAGAGAAATAGAGAGAGAGAGAGAGAGAGAGAAACAGAGAAAAAGATAAAGAGAGAAACAGAGAAAAAGATAAAAGAGAGAAAAAGAGAAAGAGAGAGATAAACAGAGAAAAAGAGAAAGAGAAAGGGATAGAGAGAGAAGGGGGGGGAGGTCTCCTCGTCGTCGGCAGCAGGTAGACCCACCCACTGCAGGCGATTCCCGACGGCGGAGGGGCAGTGGGCGTGGGTGGAGGAAGGTTCGGGTCGAGTGTAATTGGGAGCGTTTAGGGACGCTTTGGGGCGAGGGCGTGTGTTGTGGGTAATTGGGGGGACCGGAGATAGTACGGTAGGGGGGAGGGGGAGTAAGGGAGAAGTTGAGGTCAGATTTCGGGGTAAATAATGGGAGAATTGGGGTCAGATTTGGGGGCGAATAGAGGGGAAGTTGGGGTCAGATTTAGGGGCGAATGAAGGTGAAATCGGGGTCAGATTGGAGGGGGGGGGCGAATAAAGGGGAAATCGGGGTCAGATTTAGGTGGACGAATGAAATAGAAATCGGGGTCAGATTTAGGTGGGAGAATAAGATAGAAATCGGGTCAAATCTGAGGGGAGGCGAGAGGCAGAGGGTCAAGGGGTTCATTTGCCGGCTCGAGCGTCGGGTCGAGATGATAATGATGATGTTTCGGGTTTGTTAAATCGGGGAGTGATGTCGGGAGCTGAGGGCGGGAAATTGGGGATTTGTTCTTCGTGTTTCGCTGGAAGGGAGGGAGGGGAGGGAGGGGGAGGGGGGAAGAAGGGGGGAGAGGGGGTGTGGGAATGGGAGGGGGGAGGAGGGGAGAGGGTGTGTGGGGATGGGAGGGGGGAGGAGGGGAGAGGGTGTGTGGGGATGGGGTGTGGGAATGGGAGGGGGAGGAGGGGAGAGGGTGTGGGAATGGGAGGGGAGGAGGGGAGAGGGTGGGGGATGGGAGAGGGGGTGGGGGGATGGGGAGGGAGGGGAGGGGAGAGGGTGTGTGGGGATGGGAAGGAGGGAGGGGAGAAGGGGTGTGGGGATGGGAAGGAGGGGAGGAGGGGAGGGAGGCGGAGGCGGAGAGAGTGAGGGAAGGAAGGGAAGGAGGGGAGGAGGGAGGCGGAGGCGGAGAGAGGGAGGGAAGGAAAGGAAGGGGAGGGAGGGGAGATGGGGTGTGAGGAAAGGGGTTATGACGGAAGGGAGGGGGAAGGGTAAGAGGGGAGAGGGAGAATGAGGGAGGAGATATGGAAATGATGTGTGAGGGAGGGGAGGGGGGGAGAGTTGTGAAGGAGAGGATAGGAAGGGGGTAAGGGAGGATAGGGGAAGAGGGAGAGAGAAAGGAGAGAGGGTGTGAGACGAGCGAGGGGAGAGAGGGGAAGAGAAGAGGAAGTCACATTGAGTCTGCTTGGCGGCACGAAACCTCAATCTTTCACCGACTTCAAATTACTGTCATAATCTTGATCTCTCAACCTGATTTTTTCCCTACCCTCCTCCCCTCCCCTCCCCCCCTTCCGATTTTGAAAGCATCCCCAAGTTTAAGCTAATCCGGTGGAAACGCGAGGCAATTTATCCCGGGTTAGGGGTTATTTAGCGCCGATTATCCGATTTATCCGGTCGGGGATAATTAAGCGCAGATGGAAAGTAATTTAGTCCGAGCGCGAGGCGATTAGCGGCGTCGTCCGAAAGGCGGATCGTCTGCGGAGGTAATTGTCACGTGGTCTTCATGGCGGTTGGCTTTTTGGCGGGAAACGGAGGGAGGGAGGTCGGTTGGCAAGCTTTTGGGAGGATTTTTCTCTTTTTGGCGTTTCTTTATATCGTTTATTGTTGTTTATTCGCTGTTCATTTATTTATTTAGAGATTTATTTACTTATTCTTTAGCATAGCGATTGCGGTGTGGCGCTCGATCTCGAAGGAAACGGAGGGAGAGAGGCCGGTTGGCGCGCTTTTTTTTCTTTTTGGCGGGTTTCTTGTTATGGCGTTTATTTTTGTTTATTTGTTGTTTAAGTATTTGTTTAGAGATTTATTTATGTTTAGCATTACGATTGCGGAGTGTGTGGCGCTCGAAGGAAACGGAGGGAGAGAGACCGGTTGGCGCGCTTTTTGTTTTTTATTCTCTTTCTGGCGGGTTTGGTGTTATGACGTTTATTGTTGTTTATCGTTATTCATATATTTATTGAGAGATTTGTATATATTTTTTTAGCATAACGATTGTGTTGGCGCGCCTTTTGGGCTTTTGATTGACTGGCGATGCTGGATTCGGTGATGTTAAATAGAGATAATTAACGGGTATGATAGATAGAAGTGTGAGATGAGATGTTGAATAAGGAGAAAATTGTTAACTACGGATGCTGGTAAGGAAGGATAACCTGGAATGATAAAATGGGAATGGCAGTGAAGGATAAACTGGGAATGGCCAGGAAGGATAACCTGGAAAGATAAACTGGGAATGGCTAGGAAGGATAAACTGGAATGTTAAACTGGGAATGGCCAGGAAGGATAAACTGGAATGATAAACTGGGAATGGCAGTAAAGGATAAACTGGAATGTTAAAATGGGAATGGGCAATGAAGGATAAACAGGAATGCTAAAATGGGAATGGCCAGGAAGGATAAACTGGAATGCTAAACTGGGAATGGCAAGGAAGGATAAACAGGAATGTTAAACTGGGAATGCATGATGATGTTATATAGGGAGAATGGAGGGTATGTTAGGCGGGGGCGGTTAATGACTCAGGTTGCGGGGGGTGGAGGGAGCGATGTGGGGGGGAGGCGGTAATTACTCAGGTGATTATCTCGCAGGTAATTCGAGACCGAGATGAAGTGCAGCGAGAAAGAGGGACGCTCGTTAGTCTCGTCTTTCTGGTCCGGGACTAATTCGGTCTGGCTTTTGTCTGTCTCATAATCCTCTGTTTTTTCTTTTTTTTTGTTTTTTTTTTGGCTTTTTTTTAGTTTCTGGATGTCTGGCTCTGTCTGGATTTTGGGTCTCATAATCCTCTGTTTTTTGGCTTTTTTTTCTTAGTTTCTGGATGTCTGGCTCTGTCTGGATTTTGTCTGTCTCATAATCCTCTGTTTTTTGGCTTTTTTTGGCTTTTTTTTTAGTTTCTGGATGTCTGGCTCTGTCTGGCTTTTGTCTGTCTCATAATCCTCTGTTTTTTGGCTTTTTTTGGGCTTTTTTTTAGTTTCTGGATGTCTGGCTCTGTCTGGCTTTTGTCTGTCTCATAATCCTCTGTTTTTTGGCTTTTTTTTGGCTTTTTTTTAGTTTCTGGATGTCTGGCTCTGCCTGGATTTTGTCTGTCCGATAATCCTCTGCCATTTAGCTTTTTATTAATTTATCTATTTGTTTTAGTTTCTGGTTATCTGTCTGTCTGTATGTCTGTTTGATGTCCTGTTTTTTTTTACTTATTTATTTTTATTGTTTTGTGTCTGGTTGTCTGTCTGTCTGTCTGATGTCCACTGTATTTTGTCTTGTTTATTATTATTATTATTATTATTATTATTTTTTTTTTTTGTCTGCCGAGTGCATTTCCAAGCTAAACGTCACCGCAGAAGGAATCAGAGATGGACGGTCGGCCAATCATTTCCTTATGGAATCTCGACCTTACGGCACCGCGACGAGGGTTGGACTTCAAGATGGACGTTTTTTGTTTTTTTTTAATCTTCGTCTTTATTGCAAAAATTGACATTGCTTTTATTCACTTTCGCGGGCGTTTTCCGGGGCGTTATTATTTCATATTCTATTTGTTTATTCATTTGTTTATTTATGGTAATCACCACCACTATTCTCACCGCCAGCACAGTCCTCATCATCACCAGCAGCAGCTCAATCATCACCATCACCACCACCACCCACACAATCATCACCACCATTCTCACCACCCACTCAATCACCACCATTCTCACCGCCAACACAATCATCACCACCACCACCCACACACTCACCACTCCCACCACCACCCACACAATCATCACCATCACCACCGCTATTCTCACCGCCAGCACAGTCAGCATCACCATTACCACCACCACCCACACAATCACCACTCCCACCGCCACCACACGCAATCACCACTCCCACCACCACCCACACAATCATCACCATCACCACCACCACCCACACAATCACCACCACCATTCTCACCACCCACACAATCACCACTCCCACCACCACCCACACAATCACTCCCACCACCGCCCACACAATCACCACCACCATTCTCACCACCCACGCCATCACCACCACCATTCTCACCACAAACACAATCATCATCACCACTGCCACCACCGCCCACACAATCACCACTCCCACCGCCACCCACACAATCACCATCACCATTCTCACCGCCAACACAATCATCACCACCACCACCATTCTCACCACCCACACAATCACCACTCCCACCACCACCACACGCAATCACCACTCCCACCACCACCCACACAATCACCACCATTCTCACCACCCACACAATCACCACTCCCACCACCACCCACACAATCACCACCACCATTCTCACCACCCACACAATCACCACCACCATTCTCACCACCCACACAGTCACCACCACCGCCCACGCCATCACCACCACCAGCACCCTCCTCCTCCTCCTCCTCCCGCGGGGCGCCAGGGCGTGAAACGACAAACGGCCCTGATTACCTGCGGCGGCGGAGAGCAGATAACGTGACGACGCTGAAGCTGGTGTCACATTAGGAGGAGGAGGAGGAGGAGGAGGAGGAGGAGGAGGTGGTGGTGGTGGTGGTGGTGGTGGTGGTGGTGGTGGTGGTGGTGGTGGTGGTGGTGGTGGTGGAGGAGGAGGTGGTGGTGGTGGAGGAGGAGGTGGTGGTGGTGGAGGAGGAGGTGGTGGTGGAGGAGGAGGTGGGAGGGAGGGA
>NC_091552.1:960879-968379 GCF_042767895.1 Penaeus vannamei
TCATCATTATCATTATCATTATCATCATCATTATCATTATTATCCTCATCATTATCATCAATCAATCAATCATCATTATCATTCATCAATTATCCTTATCATTATCATTCATCAATTATTATCATCACCATCACCATCATCCTCCCTCATGCATCACCCCCCTCCCCCTCCCCTCTCCCCCTCCCCCAGCACTCCCCTCACCATTATCACCATTGTTTCTCTTCTTTAGCCCTGTTTACCCCCGGGGGAAAGGTGGTGATGGTGACCCAGATCTCGCGGCTGTGGTCGTGGTGATGAAAGCCGTTATACTGATAATGGAGACTGTGAGGGTGATGGAGGGAGATTTGCCAAGGCGATGGGGGAGGGGGAGGTGGTGAAAGGAGGAAGGAAGGAGGAGGAGAAAGGAGGAAGGAAGGAGGTAGGAGGAGGAGGGGGAAGGAGGGGGGAGTATAGGAAGAGGAAAATGGAGAAGAAGAGGAGGAGGAGGAGGAAGGAGAAAGGAGGAGGAGGTGAAAAGAGAAAGTATAGGAAGGGGTGAAGGGGAAAGGAGGTGGTGGTGGTGGTGAAAGGAGGAAGGTGGTGGTGGTGAAAGGAGAAAGGAGGAGGAAGAGAGAGATAAAAAGAAAAAAGAGGAGGAGGTGAAGGGAAAGGAGGAAGGGGAGGAGGGGTTTGTAGAAGAATTAGGAAGAAGAGAAAGACAGAAGGAGAGAGAGGAAGCAGAAGAGGAGGAGATGAAGTTGAATTAGAAAAGGAAGAGAAGACAAGGATGAAATAAAGAGAGAAAATGAAGATGAAGAGGGAAGTAAAAAGAAGAAAAAAGTGGTAATGATGCTAATATCATCATTAATAATGATGATATTAGTATCATCGTGGTAATAATGATGACAAGATGAGGATAACGATAAGAACAAGAATTATTCTATTGGTAATTCTGATAAGAGTAATAATGACAACGATGATAATAATGAAGGTAATAATAACGATAATATGGTAGTGATAATAATAGTAAATACGATGGCATAGAAAGCATAACTATTGGGGAATAAGCATAATATTTGCGACAATTGACAACTATTGACAATGATATTACGAACAAAGAAATAAGAAATTACACTGATTCTGCTCCTGATACAAAAGATAGTTTCGGCGATAAAGAGAGCAGTAGTTGTGCTAATGACCAAAATGATTATCGCAAGAACAGGCACATTATAAAGAAATGAGGCATTAGCGGTAGAAGTAGATAAGAGAATAGATAGGAAGAAGTAGTAATGGGGGAGAGGGAGAGGGTAGAGGAAAATGTGAGGGGAGTGATAGGGATAGGAAAAGAGAGAGAGAGAGAGAATAAGGGAGAGAGAGAGAAAGGGAGAGGGAGAGAGAGAGAGAGGAAGGAAGGGGAAAGGAGAGAGGGGAAAGAAGGAGGATGGGAAGGGAGAGAGGGAGGAGAGGGAAATGAATAAAGATAAGAGAGGGAGGAGTGGCGACGGGAAAGGAAGAGGGATTGAGGAGTAGGAGGAAGGAAAATGGAGATGATAGAAAGGAGTAGAGAGAGAGGAGGGGGAGGAAGGAAAAGCGACAGAGAGGGGGAGGGAGAGTTCCGAAAGGGTTCGAAAGGGGAAAGGGGGGCGAAGGAAAGGGGGAGAGAGGGGGGGGCAAGAAGGGGAGAGGGAGAGGAGGGGGAGAGAGAGAAGGAAGGGGAGAGAGGAGGGGGAAGGAAGGGGAGAGAGGGGGAAGGAAGGGGAAAGAGGAGGAGCAGGAAGGGGAAAGAGGAGGGGGAAGGAAGGGGAAAGAGGGAGGGGGGAGACAGGAAGGGGAGAGGAGGAAAAGGAAGGGGGCAGAGTGTCACGCCAGCAAACACCGTGACCGAGGTAATGTTGCCTCAGCACGCCACTGTCAACACCGCCATGCCATCGCCCCCCCCCACCCCCACCCCCACCTCAGCCCTCTCGCTCGCTCAGCCGCCCTCGTTTAACCCGCTCGCTCAGCCCCCTCGCTCAGCCCCCAGCACTTAGCCCATCATCACTCAACCCCCTTCGAATATTTCGTCTCTCAGCCCCCTTCACAAAGTCCCCAGCGTTCAAATTCCCTTCTCTCAGCCCCCACTACCCAGCTCCTCTCACTCAGCCCCCATCGCACAGTCCCCATCTATCAGCCCCCGTCCCTAAACCCCCATCCCTCTCAGCCCCCATCACCCATCCTCTGTCCTTCAATCCCAATCACCCAAGCCCATCCCCCACCCCATCCCTCAGCCCATCACCCACCCGCCATCACCCACCCCCAATCCCTCAGCCCCCATCACCCACCCCACATCCCTCAGCCCCCATCACCCACCCCATCCCCCACCCACCCATCTCTCAGCCCCCATTCACCCAACCCCCATCCCCCCAACCCCCTTCCCACATAACCCCCATCCTTCAATCCCCATCCCTCAGCCCCCATCACCCCCCCAACCCTCAGCCCCCCATCCCCCACCCCCCCATCCTTCAGCCCCCACCACCCACCCCATCCTCCATCCCCTCCGACACCCCGATAAGATTAAGGGGTAATGGGGGTTGATGGCCGTGTAATGGACGGGAAGAACGACGACTGTGTGCCCCCGATTGCATGTCGCGATGGGCGTGCTTGTAATGAGGGGGGGGGGGGATTTGTATTTGGAGGGAGGGGAGGAGGGGGAGGAGGGAGGGTCTTGTTTTGTTCGGTTTTGTCTGTTCGTTTATGTGTTTATTTGTTATTGTTGTTGTTGTTGTTATTATTATTATTGTTGTTGTTATTACTATTATTATTGTTATTATTGTTATTATTGCTATTATTATTATTATTACTATTATTATTATTATCATTATTATTATTATTATTATTATTATTATTATTATTATTATTATTATTATTATTATTTCATTATTGTTATTATTATTATTATTATTATTTTATTATTGTTATTGTTTTTGTTGTTATTGTCATTATTATCATTGTTATTGGATTATTATTATTGTTGTTCTTTGTTTGTTTGTTTTCTATAATCTGTCGAGCCGGGTTGGTGATGATTGATGTGACTGGTTGACAGGTTGGTGATGAGTGTTGCCAAACTGACAGGTTTATGGTTAATGGAATGTTGGCAGATTGATGGTTGGCAGCAAAATGACAGGATGGTGGTGACAGGTTGGCACGTGGTGGTGATTGATGCCAGATGTACAAGTTGATGGTGAGGAATGACAGGTTGGTGATGATTGTTCGCAAGTTGATTGGCAATAATTTGACAGGTTGACAGGTGATTGATGTCAAATTGATGGGTGATGTCAGGTTAACAGGTTGGTGACACGTCAGGTGACTATGACAAGTTTATGATAGATGATTGTTGATGATTATTAATTGATTGTTGACCGGCCTGTGATGGTGATTGTACAGTTATCGATTGGTTGGTGATTGGTTATTGTTCCGAAGGCAATGACGTTCTTCGGACACGCTAATGTCAGCCAGTCAGCACCAGTCTTTCGAATGCATCTTAATCTTATTTGATTTATTGGTATTTGTTTTGTTTATTTATGTTTTTATTTTATTTTATTTTATTTACTAGGATTTCGTCATTAACTTGGTGGTGTGATTGTTGTTGTTATTGTTGTTGTTATTAGTATTGGATGTGGTAGCAGCTGTAGTAGTGCTACAGGCGGTAATACCAATATTGGTACTAGTGTCATTATTACTGTTGTCTACATAATTAGAATGGTAGTAATGGTATAAATAATTTCAGTTATTTATTGTTAATTAATAATGCCATTGTTATAGTAAATTTTATTGGTATTGATTTGTTTAAGAGATAATTACGATGGTTTATGCTATGTAGGCGATAGATGTTATTCAGCGAAGGCAGACAGACAAAGCCATCTATTTATTCACAACGAAATACGAGAGGCTTCTCTTCTATATAATTTTCATAAGCATTAAGCAGCGTAACAAGTAATGTTTCATAATAGCTTTGCGAAATGCAATTAACAGCGCTGCGGCTAACAATAGTCTGGCACGCCGACCATCATGCGATTATGCATTTATCCGTTGTTGTTTTTTTTTCATTCGTTATTTTTGTTATGTTAGTTCATTTATTTACGTTTCTGGTGCATTTGCGGCGGTTATTGCGGGGTCGTCGTTGGCAGGGAACCAAGTGGCGGATTAGCGGTTTCCATTATGTTCTATTACGGCCGTTTTTATTAAGTAACGGCGCGTTCATTTCTTTCATTTCGTTTCGGTTCCACGGGCGGGCACAGAGGCCGCTCTCGGGGACGGCTGGGTCAGTAGCAGCTCGAGGAGGTGTCATGGCGTCCCACAGGGATATTTTGATGATCGTTCAATGAGAATATAACCATTAGAATCATTATTTTCCAACCTTTTTGAAAAATTGGAAAGAACAAAATAATCGACTATATTCACAGAGCATCCGGGACTTTTGCGACGTCATCAGATTTTTTTTTTTTTTCTAAAAATAGAATCAGACGCCATGATACCTCCTCGAGTTGCTACTGATCTAGTCCCCCCCCCCCCCCCCCCGATCGGTACCTGGGGGGGGGGACTTCTCTTTCGGGGGAGACTAAGTCGTTTTTTTAGGGGGGGGAGGTCGTGTTTTGTGTTAGTTTTCGTTTATTTTTCTTTCGTCTGTTTGTTTATTTGTGTTTGTTTGTTTTTCGTTGCGTTCTTTTTTGCTTTTGTTGGGTTTTATTTGTTTTTTTCTCATTTTGCTTTCTTTCGTTTTTTTCTTTGTCTCTTTCCTTGCTCTCTCTCTCTCTCTCTTTCTTTTATGAGTTTAAAATGAGGCCTTTTTGTGGTAGTTCAATTTTATTTACTTTTGGAAATTGGTTTGTTTTCCCGTTATTTATTTATTTGCTTATCTATTTCGGTTTTGCCCATTTACTTTTTTTTCTTTCTTTCAAGAGTATGTTTTACGTCGTCTTTGTTTAGTGTTTTTAATATATATATATATATATATATATATATATATATATATATATATATATATATATATATATATATATATATGTATGTGTGTGTGTGTGTGTGTGTGTGTGTGTGTGTGTGTGTGTGTGTGTGTGTGTATATATGTATGTAGATATGTATGTAGATATGTATGTAGATATGTATGTATATATGTATGTACATATGTACATATGTACATATGTATATATGTATATATGTATATATATATATATATATATATATATATATATATATATATATATATATATATATATCTGTGTCGGTGTGTTTCAGTTGATTTATTTCTTTATTTTGAGGGGGCTTGTTTCATTTCTTTCATTCTCCCTTCCTTCATTTCTCCCTCTTTCTCTCTTCCTTCATTTCTCCCTCTTTCTCTCTTTCTCTCATATCCCCCCCTTTCTTTCGTTCTTTCTCCCACTCTCAAAAAGGTACCCCACGACGGGTGCACGTAGGCCTATTCAGCGGCGGCGCCATTATGCGTGGGACGGAGCCACCGAATGAATCCGTTAATGCACTGTCTTCCCCCCACTTATTGTTCCGCCATTCGCCGCCTCCCTCGGCGCCGCGGCAGAGGAGCGCCCGCAGCCGAGGAAGGAGTATAGCCTTTAATTCCGGGCGCCGCGTGAGAAAGTTAAGTGCAATTAGAATGAGTTACCCCTCTTTCCGGGATAAGTTTTCTTTGTCGCCGATGAAAATCAGGAGGGGCGGAGCTTCGGCCGCCCGGGGGGGGGGGGGGGGGGGGGTCAGGTGCGGGGTTTAGGGGGGAGGGTGAGGTGTAGGGGGTTTAGGGAGGGGAGGGGAGGAGAGAGGGAGTGGGAGATGGAGGAAGTGTGGGGCTTAGGAGGGAGGGGAGGGGGGTTTAAGGGGGGGGAAAGGGAGTGGGAGATGGAGGAGGTGTGGGTTTTAGGGGTGGAGGGGGTGTTTAGGGGGGGGGAGTGGGGGTTAGAGGGCGAATGGGAGGGGGTGGGGAGGAGAGAGGGAATGAGTGATAGAGGAGAGGGAGTGGGGAATGGAGAAGAGAAGGAATGAGAGATGGAGGATTGAGGGAGGATAGAGGGAGTGAGAGATGCAGTGGGGGGTAGGAGGCGAAGGGGAGGACGAGGAATGGGAAGGGGAGAAGGAGGTTGAGTGGGAGTAGGAGTGGGAGTGTGAGGGTAAGTGGGAGTAGGGTGAGGGTGTAGGAGGAGAGAGAGGGGAAATAAAAGAGAAAGCGAGAGAGAAGAGGAAGTAAGGAGGAAGAGATCAAAAAGAAAAATGAAGAGACAAAGAAGGAAAAAGAAGAAGAGAGAAAGAAAAATAAAAAGAAGAAAAAATAATACAGATAAAGAGGAAAGAGGAAGAGAGAAAGAAAAATGAAAACAAAAAATAAATGTGATAAAGAGGCAAGAAGAAGAGAGAAATGAAAATCAAAATAAAAAAACATGTGATAAAGAGGCAAGAAGAGAAGAAAGAAGGAGAGAAAAAGAGAGTAAACAAGGGAACAGCAAAAAAGCAGGAGGATCCGAAAGCACCCTCTGCCCTCACACCCCATCCTCGCAGCCCTTCCTTCCTCCCTCCCACCTCAGCAAGTGCCCGTTCTCCTCCTTTCTTCTTTTCCTCTTCCTCCCCTCTTCCTTCCTCCCTCCTCCTCCTTCCTCCTCCCTCCTTTCCTGCCTCCCTCACACCTCTCCATCTCCTCCGCAGCCCTCCTCTCTTCCTCCCACTCCACCTCCAGCGCCTCCGCCCCCTCTCCTTTTCCCTTCCTTCCTTCTTCCTTTCCTTCTTCTTCCTCCTTCCTTTTCCTTCCTTCCCTCTCCTTTCCTCCTCCCTCCTTCCTCCTTTCCTTTCCGTTCTCCTCTCCTTCCATTTCCTCCTCTCCTTCCTCCGCCCTCCTCTCCTTCTCTACTCCCTCCTTCTCCTTCCTCCTCTTCCTCCCTCCTCTCTCCTTCCTCCTCTCTCCCTCCTTCCTCCGTTCTCCTCCTTCCTCCTTCCTTCTTCCTTCCTTCTTCCTTCCTTCCTTCCTTCTTCCTCTTCTTCCTTTTCCTTCCTCCCTCCTCCTCCCTCCTCTCGCTTCCTCCTCCCTTCTCCTCCCACCTTCCTCCTCCCCTCCTCTCCTTCCTCCTCCCCTTCCTTCCTTCTCTCTCCCTTCCTCCTTCCTCCTCCTCCTCCTCCTTCCTCCTCCCTCCCTCTCCTTCCTCCTCTCCTTCCTCTCCTTCCTCCTCCCCCTCCTCTCCTTCCTTCTCCCCTCCTCCTTTCCTTCCTTCCCCTCCTCCTCTCCTTCCTCCGCCCTCCTCTCCCTTCCTACTCCCTCCTCTCCCCCCTCCGCCCCTCCTCTCTTCCCTCTCCCCTCCTCTCCCTTCCCTTCTCCCCCTCCCCTCCTCTCCTTCCTCTCCTTCCTCCGCCCCTCCTCTCCTTCCTCCTCCCCTCCTCTCCTTCCTCCTCCCCTCCTCTCCTTCCTCCTCCCCTCCTCTCCTTCCTCCTCCCCCTCCTCTAGTTCCTCCTCCCCTCTCTCCTTCCTCCACCCTCCTCCCCCTTCCTCCT
>NC_091552.1:973379-975879 GCF_042767895.1 Penaeus vannamei
ATGACGGCAACGTTGAAAAGGCTGAGAGGCTGATAATAATTCGAATAATTATTGATAAAGTTGATTATACTGATAATAACAGACAGACGATAACACAGCTCGTACAAAACCTGAAAGAATCATGTACGTGGCTGTCCTTTAGTAATCATTATCTGTCTCTGCTGAGTGTGAGGGATAATCTGATATCTTAAAAAATAAAAAGAGAAAAAATATATATAAAATGAGATCTATAAATCCAACAGGAGATCATGATAAAAATGCGACATTTCTGTCTCCTAGAGTGAACTTGCGGTATGAGGATATAGAAAGGGAGTGAGGGTGAGGGTGAGAGTGAGAGTGAAACATTGTGAGGCTGAGAGTGAGAGTGAGAAGAAGAATAAGTAAGAAATGAGTGAAAAGAAGAATAAGTAAGAAATGAGTGAGAAGAAGGATAAGTAAGAAATGAGTGAGAAAAAGTATAAGTAAGAAATTACAAAATAGAAAAAAAGAGGAGACGGAGAGGGAGGGGAAGGAGAAATAGAAGAAAGAGAGGGAGAAGGAGGAGAAGAAGAAGGGGAAGGAGGAGATGGTGAAAGAGAAAGAGCAGAAGGAGCAGAATGTTAAGGAGAATAAGAACAAGGAGAGGTAGATAGATAGATAGAGAGAGAGAGAGAGAGAGAGAGAGAGAGAGAGAAAGAAAGAGAGAAAGAGAGAAAGAGAGAGAGAGAGAGAGAGAGAGAGAGAGAGAGAGATGGAGAAGAGAAAAGGAGAAGAGAAAGAGAGAAAGAAAGAAAGAAAGAAAGAAAGAAAAAAAGAAAAAAAGAAGGAAAGAAGGAAAGAAAGAAAGAAAGAAAGAAAGAGGCAGACGCAGAGAGAGTTAAAAGGAGACCTCACCCAGTGGTCTATCGAGTGAAAATCCGCCCTGGTGTTGCGGGAAGGAGAGCGCGAGGACAGACGAAGAGAGCACCTGCTGATAACCTGATAACCTGCTGACGCTCTGCTGACGCTCTGCTGACGCTCTGCTGACGCTCTGCTGACACTCTGCTGACACTCTGCTGACGCTCTGCTGACGCTTTCGGTGTGTTGTGCCTATAATTTAAGCATTAATGTGGATAGTGTTTTGAATATTAATTCCTCTGTGTCACTTCGTTGAGAAAGTGTGGAGAAATTATGATTGATAGAGACAGAAGAAACGAAAGAGAGAGTAGGAAAACGTAGAGAAACAAGGAGAAATAAAGAAAAGAGAAAATGAGTAGACAGTAAGGAAAGTGAAAAGAGAAAAGGCAGTGAAATGGGGAGGAAAGAGAAGAAAAGTAAAAAGGCAGTGAAACAAGAAAAATATACTAAAGGAGAATAGGGAAAGAAGAAAGAAAATATACGAAAAGAGAAGAGGGCAGAGAAACAGGAAGGAAAGAGCGGAGAAGAGAAGAGAAAAGGGCAGAACAGGAAAAATAACCGGAAAGAAGGGACAGAGACACAGGAAAGTTTATACGAGAAGAGAGGACAGAAAAACGGTAAGAAAAGAGACGAAAAGAAAAAAGAACAGAGATGCAAGAAACAAACGAACAGAAAAAAAGGGAAAGTAGAAAAGAATATCCGAAAACAGAGGAGAGAGAAATAAGAAACAAAAATAAATTGAAAAGAGAAAAAAGGACAGAGAAACAGGCACAAGATTATACGAAGAAGAGAAGAGACAGTGAAATAAAAAGAAAAGAGACGAAAAGAAAAAAAAGGACAGAGCGGCAAGAAAATCGACGAAAAACAGACAAACAGAAGTAGGAAAAATAAAGAGAAAAGGAGAGAGAGAACCAAGAAGAAAAAAAACTAACCGAAAAAAAGAGAGAAAAAAAAGGACAGAGCAAACAGGAAGAAAAGAGCAGGAGAAGAGCAGAGAGAAAAGGCAGAGGAAAAGGAAATAATGTCCCCTTGCTGACTGGCGCATCACATCAGAGCAACTCCATTAATATGATGTAGGTGATCGTGGCCGGAGACAATGGCGGTGCGTCGGAGCCTCGAACTTTGAGCTCCAGGTAGTGTGGGGCTCCTCCGCGCGTCCGCATTCCTCTGATGGTGTGCGTGTGTGTGCGTGTGCGTGGGGTGGGGGTGGGGGGAGGGGGAGAGGGGGTTGGATGTGTGTGGGAAGGGTGTGGGGTGAGGGTGGAGGGGGTGTGTGGAAGGGGGTGGGGTGTGGGTGAGGGTGTGTGTGTGTGTATGGAGGGAGGAGGGGGATGTGTGTGTGTGTGTGTATGGAGGGAGGGGTGTGTGTGTGTGTGTGTGTGCGTTTGTTTTTGTGTTTGTGTGTGTATGTGAAAGAGAGATGTGTCTATAAATGTAAGTCGTTTTGTGGTTTTAGTCGGAGATTTTACTGTGCTGTTGTACGAATCCACACACACACACACACGAACTCAAACTCGCACACTAACCAAATCCTGTCTCTCGTGTACGGACTCGAGGACGAAAGATTATCCGACCTTTAAATCTTCCTCCAGACGCCATTGCTTCTTAAGACTCATCACGTCAC
>NC_091552.1:980957-990957 GCF_042767895.1 Penaeus vannamei
GTCGTTGTTTTTTGTTTTGTTTTATTGTTTGTTTTTTTGTTTTTTTTCGTGTTGTCTGGCTTTGGTGTTGACTTTTTGCGTGGATGTGTTTTTATATTATTCATTTTTGGAGGTATGTTTTTTATCACAATTTGTTATGTATCTTCATATTTCTATTTTTTTATATATAAGATAGTGTATATATTTTTTTTCTCTCATTTTGAATAGATATGTGATGAGAAAACGAGTTTAAGACACGCATTTGCATGTGTGTATTTCACACATGTGTGTGTATGTGTGTATATATGTTTGTGGGTATGCATGCACGTATGCATGTATGTATGTGTGTATATACATGCATACATACATACATATATATATATATATATATATATATATATATATATATATATATACACATACGTACATACATATACATATATAAAGACAGGCAGACAGACAGACATCTGGTACTGCAGTTTTGCTGTGTATTTTTTCCAATGGATTTCATGATTAAGTCAGAGATTTGTGTCTCCACTTCGGAATTCGCTCGCTGCGATATCTCAAAACCCTTTTTTTCGCTTCATAATTGACGTGGCCGCCATGCAATCGTCATTCCAGCCTTATTTTCGTATTATTCACGTGCTATTAGGTCGTATTTGTTCCTTTCTCTCGTGTATATTTACTTATTATCGGCCTCCGATCGCTGGCCGGCGAGGGGGCTGGAGAGGCCATTAGGGAGGCATGAGAGGCGGGGGGAGGGGAGGGGAGGGGGAAGGGGGTAGGGGGGGCCTGGGATTAACTTCGTTTGGTTTCTGTAGTGTGCTCGGGAGGGAAGGATGGAGGAGGTGGGGGGGGGAGGTGGGTAGGTGGTGGGAGGTTGGTTGGTGATGGTGTTAGTGGTGGTTGGTTCGTGAGGGGGTGGTTGGTGGTGGTGGAAGGTATGGTGGGTGGTGTTTTTTTGGTGAATGGGGTGGTTGGTTGGTGGGTTGGAGGTGGGGCGGTGGTTGGTTCGTGAGGGGGCAGGGGTTGGAGGTGGTGCAGGGTGGGGGCGGTGAGGGGGGTGGTAGAAGGTGGTTTATGGTGTACGTTGGGGGTGGTGGTAGATGTGGACATGAGGGTTTAGTTAGAGGTGGAGGCTGAGGTGGTTTTGCAAGTGGTGGTGGTAGTGATGGTGGTGGGCGTGGTGATGTGGCAGATGGAGAGAGGATAAGAGATGAGAGAGAGAGAAAGAAAGAAGAAAAAAAAAAAGAAACGCGAGGACGGAAGGAAGGAAAGAAAACTCCACTTCACTCAGGAAGTTTAGAGGAATGACGTATTAAAGTGAAGGAATAAGTTTACGATCTCAGGGAAAGTGTTGGGGACGGCGCGCGAATAGCAAGTGCTGAGGCGCTGCAGGACGGGGGCTGCCGCTGCGCCTCTTCCCGCGCCTCTTCCTTCGCCTCCTTTTGCACCTATTCCTTCGACTCTTCCTCTTGCGCCTCTTACTTCGCTTCTTCCTTCGCCTCCTTTTGCACCTATTCCTTCGACTCTTCCTCTTGCGCCTCTTCCTTCTCTTCTTCCTTCGCCTCCTTTTGCACCTATTCCTTCGGCTCTTCCTCTTGCGCCTCCTTCTGCGCCTCTTCCTTCGCCTCCTTCCATGCCTTCTCTTGCGGCTCTTCCTTCGCCTGCTTTTGTGCTTCCTCCTTAGCCTCCTCTTGCGGCTCTTCCTTCGCTTCCTTCTTTTGCCTCCTCTTGCTCCTCCTGCACCTCTTCTTTCACCTCCTCTTGCGCGTCTTCCTTCGCCGCCTCCTGCGCCTCTTCCTTCGCCTCCTTCTGCGTCCTCGCCCTGTCCCAGAGGCCGCGGATGACGTCACAATGGGGTTATTGTGATCATAATACGACCAAAAATTATTTCGGTGCTTGCATTTATGACGATTTTGGTGACAGTCATACTCAGGGTGAAAAGGACAATGATGATTGGGATATTAGATATTGAAATATTTGTAGTAGTAGTAGTCAAGATAATAATGGCAGTCATAGCAATGCTAGTGACAGCAGGGTAAAAAAACAATTGTTTATATCGTCATTACCATTTGTATCATCCTGGTATTATTCAAAATTATTATAAAAGGAATGGAAAACATGATACAAATTTAATTGACGATGTCCACCAAACCACAGTTATGATGAACCACACTGAGGCACGTAATAGTGACTGCCAGAATGATCATAATTAGAAAACCACGAAAGGAGACAGTAGCCAAAAGCACGAAGATTCTTAAAATAGAATTACTGAAGAATCGTATTTATTTCTCTAGATTAAAGATCATTGCAGACGGTATCGGGTTGAAAAGGTATTTTGAGATCCATTTTTTTTTTTTTAACCAGAAACCGAACTGCAATCGCTCCGCCATCAGCAATTGCATCTGTTGCAGGAGATCGGAAGCGGGTCCCGCCGACGGCCCCGCTTCGCCCCACACGCGATAGGAGGCGCGGCGGAGGAGGTAGCGGGGCGGTATTAGTTACGGTGTTGATAATGGGGCGGCGGAGGCGGGCTGCGTCGGGGCTGCGTCGGGGCTGCGTCGGGGCTGCGTCGGGGCTCCGTCGGGGCTGCGTCGGGGCTGCGTCGGGGCTGCGTCGGGGCTCCCGCTGGTGTTTCTCTTCGGCTGCTTCGACCTGGGGGAGGATTTCTGCCGTTGGGGGGGGGGGAGGTTCTTTGGTGCTTCCTGCCCGAAGTCCTCCCCCCCCCCCCTCACCGTGGTTGTCTTTCCTTCGGTGCTTCCCCCTCGGGTGTGTTTTTTTCCTGCCGTGTTTCACTTTCGGCGTTTCCCCTTCTGTGTTTTCCTTGTGTTTTTTTCCCCTACGTTGTTTCCCCTTTGCTATTTGTTTTTGTTTTTCTTATATCTGTTTTCCCTCTTTTGTACTTTCCCTTTTCCAGTTTCCCCTCCGGTGTTCCTCGTTTGTGTTTACCCTTCCCTTTTTTCCCCTCTGGTGTGTCCCCTCTGGTGTGTCCCCTCTGGTGTGTCCCCTCTGGTGTGTCCCCTCTGGTGTGTCCCCTCTGGTGTGTCCCCTCTGGTGTGTTCCCGTCCCATATTTACCCCCGTGGTTCACCCCTTCGGTACCTCCCCCCCTCCCCGTGTATCCCCTCCGGCACTCGGAAGTTTCCCCCCTCGGTGTCAACCCCCTCCCCCCTCCCTCCCCCCTGCTGATTCCCTCCTCCCCCCGTTGATTCCTCCCCCCTCCCCCTGTTGATTCCTCCCCCCTCCCCCCGTTGATTCCTCCCCCCTCCCCCCTGTTGATTCCTCCCCCCTCCCCCCGTTGATTCCTTCCCCCTCCCCCCCCTCCCCCCGTTGATTCCCTTCCCCCTCCCCCCTCCCCCCCAAGGTTGATTCCTCCCCCCTCCCCCCGTTGATTCCTCCCCCCCTCCCCCCGTTGATTCCTCCCCCGGGCGTCCGGCTGTCTCCCGCGTCCGCACCCCGGCCGGCATTATTCCGCACTCCGGCCGGCATTATTTGGCAGCGGCGTTTCTGTTTGCGGTGCGGGAGGCATCGATTATGAACGAGGAGGGAACCGCTACGTCGAAACTGCGGTCTTTTGTTCCCCAGGTAGCGAAGGATCTGAATGCTTCGGAGGCTGCCTGGCGCGGGGGTCTTTCAGCCGCCTCCCGCCTGGCGTTCGCTCGCTCGCTCGCTCGCTGCCTCCTCCGTCGCTCTCCTGCTCGGGCTCTGTCTCTTTTTTTATGGTTTTCGTTCTTAGGTTTCGATGTGTCTTTTGCTGTTCTATGTCTGTCTGTCTGTCTGTCTGTCTGTCTCTCTCTCTCTCTCTCTCTCTCTCTCTCTCTCTCTCTCTCTCTCTCCCTCTCTCTCTCCCTCTCTCTCTCTCTCTCTCTCTCTCTCTCTCTCTCTCTCTCTCTCTCTTAGACCTGTTTATCTGTCTATGGATATATCTATCCGCCTATCTCTTTGTCTATCTCTCAGTTTATTTCTTCATCTTTGTCTGCTTTCCTCCCTCTTCCTCTCTCTCCGCCTCCCTCTCCCTCTGTCCATTATTCTGGATTCCCGACTTGTTTATCTATATATGTATATATCTATCCGCCTATCTGTCTGTCTCTCCAATTATCTCTTCATTTTTGTTTCCCTTTATCTCTTTCCCCCTCGCTCTTCCTTTCTTTCCCCTTCTCTTTTCCTCTCTCTTCCTCCCTCTCCCCCTCTCTCCTCCTCCCTCTCCCTGCTCTCTCCCCCTCTCTACTCCCTCTTCCTCTCTCTCTCCCTCTCTCCTCCTCCCTCTTCCTCTCTCTCTCCCCCTCTGTTCCTCTCTTTCCCCCACTCTATTTCTCTCTCTCCCTGTCTCCTCTTCTCTCTCCCCCACTCTTCTCCTCCCTCCTCCTCTCTCCTCTCTCTCTCCTCCCTCTTCCTCCCTCTCCCTCTCTTTCCCCCTCTCTCCTCCTCCCTCTCTTTCCCCCTCCCTCCCCCTCCGTGCCCTGACCCCCGGCTCCGCCACCGCGAAAACAGCCATCATTCCGGATTCCCGATAACCCGCAGCTGCGCGTCACCAACACTTTAAAAAAATGACGCAATAAAGCCACCAATGGAAGAATCGCCTTGACGTATTTAGCATCATGCGCGTGACGAGGCTCGGCGCCCGCCCAGCACGTGTGTGATGTTGGGGGGGAATGAGTGGGGGTGGGTGGGGTGGGGGTGGTGGTGAAGGGAGGAGTTGGAGAGGGGTGAAGGGGGGAGAGGGTGAAGGTGGGGAAATGGAGAGGGGGTGAAGGGGAGGAGTTGGAGAGGGGTGAAGGGGGGAGTTGGAGAGGGGTGAAGGGGGAGGAGTTGGAGAGTGAGTGTGAAGGGAGGAGAGGGGTGAAGGAATGGTGAAATGGAGAGGGGGTGAAGGGGGAGGAAGAGTAGGAGAGGGTGGAAGGATGTTTGTGGTGGAAGGGGAGTGCGAAGGAGGGAGTGTAGGAGGGATATGGGGGAGAGTAGGAGTGAGGAGTTGAAGAAGAGGGGGTTTTAGTGGGGAAAGTAGGGGAGGGGAATTGAAGGAGAAGAGAGGAGGAGGAGGGAAGAGTAAGAAGAAGGACCTAGGAAGGAAGAGTAAGGGAAGGGTGAGAGGAGGGGAAAATGAAGAGAGGGATGTAGGACAGGGAGAGCAGAAGAGGAAGTAAAGAGAAGAGAGAAGACAGGAGAGGGTGATGGAGGAGAGGAGGAAGAGAAGGATATAGGTTGGGGAGAGGAGGAGAAGGAGTGAAGGAAGAGAGAGGCAGAGCGGAGAAATGGAAGGAAATCAAGACGGATGAAGGAAGGAGAGTAGGAGAAGGATGAAGGAAGGGAGAGATAGAAAGGGACGTAGAAGGGAAGACAAGGAAAAAAGGTCGAGGAAGAGAGAGGAACAGAGGATTGAAGGAGTGGGGAGCAGGAGAGGGCCGAGTGGAACGAAAGTGGGAGAAAGGGAAGAACGTGAACATAATAAGCCTTGGGAGAGAGGTAAGGGAGAGGGGGGGGGGGCATAAGGAAAGCGTGAATGGCGTCCAACTCGGGGGAAGATGCTGTCATGCCACTTGCCTGCCTCGTTTCCCCGTCGCGGAGGCCGAGCGGGAGGAGGTGACGTCCGCTTCCACCTGCTTTGTTAGCGGTGATGTCAGGTGCGTCAGGAGGCGTGGCGAGAGAGGGAAGGGGGCGTGGCGAGAGAGAGAGAGAAGGGAAGGGGCGAGAGGGGGAGAGAAAAGGGAAGGGGAGGAGAGAGAAGGAAGGGGGCGGAGGGAGAGAGGAAGGGGCGAAGAAAGAGAGAGAGATTGAGAAAGGAAGGGGCGAGTCGAGAGAGAGAGAGAGAAGGGAAGGGGCGAGAGAGAGAAAGAGAGAAAGAAGGGAAGGGGCGTGGCGAGAGAGAGAGAGAAGGGAAGTGGCGTAGCGAGAGAGAGAGAGAGAAGGGAAGGGGCAAGGAGAGAGAGAGAGAGAGAGAAGGGAAGGGGCAAGGAGAGAGAGAGAGAGAGAGAGAAGGGAAGGGGCAAGGCGAGAGAGAGAGAAAAGAAGTGGCGAGAGAGAGAGAGGGAAGGGAAGGGGCGAGGAGAGAGGGGAGAGGGAAGGGAAGGGGCGAGAGAGAGAGAGGAAGGAAGAGGGCGAGAGAGAGAGAAGGAAGGGGCGAGAGAGGGAAAAGGAAAGGAAGGGCATGGCGAGAGAGAGAGAGAGGAAGGGACGGGAGAGGAGAGAGAGAGAAGGGAAGTGGACGGAGAGAGAGAGAGAGAGGAAGGGGAGAGAGAGATAGAGAGAGAGAGAGAGAGAGAGAGAGAGAGAGAGAGAGAGAGAGAGAGAGAGAGAGAGAGAGAGAGAGAGAGAGAAGGGAAGGGAAGGGGCGAGAGAGAGAGAGAGAAGGGAAGTGGCGGAGAGAGAGAGAGAGAGAAGGGAAGGGGCGAGAGAGATAGAGAGAGAGAGAGAAGGGAAGTGGTGAGAGAGAGAGAGAAGGGGCGAGGCGAGAGAGAGAGAGTAAGGAAGGGGCGAGAGAGAGAGAGAGAGAGAGAAGGGAAGGGGCGTGTCCGTCCTTTGTTTGTGTCTTCAGTATCTGTTTGGAGACATTTATTCTTGTCTCTCTGTCTACCCACCTTCCTTCACCTGTCCTTCCTTCTACCTGTATACTGACCAGGTTATATGGAACTGTTGCCAACTAGCCAGTTAGTGTGTTCTCGAGCAGTCCACCTGTCTGGTCGTCCATCTATCTATTAATCTAGCCATCTGTTTATGTAGATGGATAGACCCATTAGCCTATCTGATCCAAATATTTCCATCCATCAAGGACATCCACGGATGCATCCATCTACCCCTCTACAAATCCATCCTTCCTTCCTTCCATCCTTCCATCCATCCATCCACCCATCCATCCATCCATCCACCTATCTATCTATCTATCCATCAGTCTATCACTCTATTACTCTATCAATCTATCTGTCTATCTATCTATCTATCTATCCATCCATCCACCCACCCATCCATCCATCCATCCACCTATCTATCTATCACTCTATTACTCAATCTATCTGTCTATTTATATATATCTATCTATCCATCCATCCATCGATCCATCTATCCATCCACCCACCCATCCATCCCTATCCATCCATCCATCTATCCACCCACCCACCCATCCATCCCTATCCATCCATCCATCCATCCATCCATCTATCCACCCACCCACCCATCCATCCCTATCCATCCATCCATCCATCCATCTATCCACCCACCCACCCATCCATCCATCCACCTATCTATCTATCTATCACTCTATTACTCTATCAATCTATCACTCTATTACTCAATCTATCTGTCTATTTATATATTTATCTATCCATCCATCCATCGATCCATCTATCCATCCACCCACCCATTCATCCCTATCCATCCACCTATCTATCTATCTATCTATCAATCTATCACTCTATTACTCAATCTATGTCTATTTATATATCCATCCATCGATCCATCTATCCATCCACCCACCCATCCATCCCTATCCATTCACCTATCTATCTATCTATCCAACCGTCTATCTATTTATATATCTATCTATCCATCCGTCTATCTATCTATCCATCCACCTATCTATCCACCTATCCATCCATCCCTATCCATCCCGTAGCGCCCGCTTGTATAAGCAAACGGACACATATAGACCTTAATTAGAGAGCAATTTCCTCGGAGAACACGAGAACAAAGTGGTTTTCTCGGAGGAGGGAGAACATCTGTGGTCCACAAAGCAGCCTCCTTCTCCCGCCTCTCCCATGGGCTCGGTCTTTCTTCCCCTTTCGTACCAGACCTTCTCTCTCTCTCTTTCTCTTTCTTTCTTTCTCTCTCTTTCTTATCCCACCTGCAAGTTTTTTTTGGGGGTTTGTGTTATTTTTTGTCTGATTTTCTGGGTACTCGTTCACTCGCAAACGCAAAAGTATTCGGAACACTCAATCACCTACCTACACACACATGTACACGCACAATACACACACATACACACTCGTACTCACTCACTCACTCACTCACTCACTCACTCACTCACTCACTCACTCACTCACTCACTCACTCACTCACTCACTCACTCACTCACACACACACACACACACACACACACACACACACACACACACACACACACACACACACACACACACACACACTCTCTCTCTCTCTCTCTCTCTCTCTCTCTCTCTCTCTCTCTCTCTCTCTCTCTCTCTCTCTCTCTCTCTCTCTCTCTCTCTCTCTCTCTCTGGCGTGCAGGTAAGGGCAGCCATATTCCCGAGTATTGTTGTTTTTCGTCATTACCCAGATGACATGTGGATGAATTTAACAGATCGATGTGAATAACCGGACCCGCTGTCGTGTATCTTCGAAACCTATTTTTGTTTTCAAAATTGTTTCGTCTTGTTGACAGCCAATACTGTAAAGATGGAGTTTTGCTGCCCGTATGTAATATGTATATGTTTACCGGGGCTGGCGCGGTGTCTCTTTATTTGCGCTCAACTTGTGCATTGCGCATAAACTCGATTCCTCCGTTTATAGTTCTGATCGCGGGCGTTTCTGACCTGCAAGGATGTACGTTAATGTTATACGTGTATATTCACTCCATAAGATGCAGCTTACGCGTCCACTCCTTAAGTATTACCTCCGAACACGAGCGGCTTGCAGCGGAGAGGAGTACACCCTCTGGACCAGCCGGCTGTGCACGCGCGCCCGCGAATCCCACTCCGTCGCAGGTTTTACGGTTCTGCACCAAACTGGGTGAATGTCGGAGTGTGAATGTCGGACATATTTTGCAGAATTTTTTATCGGGCGCGCAGTTCTGGACGCGGAACATTATTGCAGACGCCCCGCCGCCCACACCTATGGCTATTGTGCCCCGTCGACTCATTTCTGCACAGCTGGGGAAAGCGGGCGGTTTCGCGGAGTGTGGGTCTTTGGAGGGGGTGGGGGGTGTTGGCTCGGGGCAGTCCTTTTTGTGTATGTCTGTTTTTTCTGTCTTTGTCTCTCTCTGTCTGGCTTTTTTTTCTGGATTTCTGTCTTTCTTTTCTTTGTTTGTCTTTGTTTCTTATTTTCTCTCTCTGCCTTTCTTTTCTCTCACTGTCTTTTTGTCTTTCTTTTCTCTCTTTGTCTCTATCTTTCTTTTCTCCCTGTCTCTTTCTTATTTTTCTCTCTATCTCTATCTTTCTTTTCTCTCCCTGTCTTACTGTCTTTCTATTCTCTCTCGGTCTCTCTGAATTTCCTCTCTTTCTTTATTTATCTTATCTCTCTCTCTCCCTCTCCCTTTCTTTTTCCGTTTCCCTCTCCCTCCCTCAATCTATCAATCTCTATTTCTATCTATCTTTCTTTCTTTTTCCTGTTTCTTCCTAATTCTCTTCTTAGAAAAGGAAGCCCTTTCAGAAAATCATGCGAATAAAACCTTTCGTTACATCCAGCACATTCGTCCATTGGTGTAATTACGTATTTATTTTATTTTGACGGTTTTGCACGTGTTTCTCTCTCCATTGTGGATTCCGCGATTTTGCACGTCAGTTTCTCTCTCCATTGTGGATTCCGCGATTTTGCACGTCAGTTTCTCTCTCCATTGTGGATTCCGCGATTTTGCACGTCAGTTTCTCTCTCCATTGTGGATTCCGCGATTTTGCACGTCAGTTTCTCTCTCCATTGTGGATTCCGCGATTTTGCTCGTCAGTTTCTCTCTCCATTGTGGATTCCGCGATTTTGCACGTCAGTTTCTCTCTCCATTGTGGATTCCGCGATTTTGCACGTCAGTTTCTCTCTTCATTGTGGATTCCGCGATTTTGCACGTCAGTTTCTCTCTCCATTGTGGATTCCGTGTTCATTCGGGGCGCAGAGGTCCCGGGTCTGCATTTCGAACGCAAACCGAGACGAGTTGTTCCCGCAAGAATTTAATTAGCGAAAAAATGTAGCTGTTTTTTTTCCCGAGTCATAATGGAAAAAAAGTATTACCTCGTTGTCTTGCTGTAAACCCGATTATTTTCGCACGTGTTAGATCCGGTCACGTGATGTTTTTATATATCGAT
>NC_091552.1:995957-1013457 GCF_042767895.1 Penaeus vannamei
TGTGTGTGTGTGTGTGTGTGTATGTGAGAGAGAGAGATAGAGAGTGTGTTTATGTGTGTGTGTGTGTGTGTGTGTGTGTGTGTGTGTGTGTGTGTGTGTGTGTTTCTGTGTTGGTATCTGTTTGTGAATGAATGAATATGTGTATGTCTGTGCATGTCACCGTGTCTGTATCCCCTTACGTGCGTGTCTGTGTGCGAGCACCGTACGCTCCCCTTCGCCATTGTGCCCCCCCTCCCCCCCCCCCCGTTCCGCTGTATAATCTGCATAATACTGACGAATAGCGTTCCTGAGCGTGGCGGGCCGGGACTTCGACGCGGCACCCGTTGCGGCGGCGGCGGCGGCGGAGGGGGGGGGGGGGTGGCACTGCGGCGCTGCGTTTGCACCCCGGCGGAATGAGGTGGTCAGTGGCGTTGTCCGGGCGGGGGTGGGGGTGAGTGATGGGGGTGGGGGGAAGGGGTTAGGTGGGAAGTGAGTGATGGGATGGGGTGGTGGGGAATGGGGGAGTGGTTGTGGGGGTGGGGGTGGGTGGTAGGTGAGTTAGTGGTGGGGGGAGATGGGACGTGTGGGGTTGGTGGGAGGTGAGTTGTAGTGGGGAGGGGAGGGTGAAGATATGTGATTGTTTGTGGTGTTTATGATATTGTCATTTTTTATTATTATTATTGATATGTTCAGGGTCGCAGTGGTTTTTTTTTTTCCTCTCTCTCTCTCTCTCTCTCTCTCTCTCTCTCTCTCTCTCTCTCTCTCTCTCCCTCTCTCTCTCTCTCTCTCTCTCTCTCTCTCTTTCTCTCTCTTTCTTTCTCTCCCTCCCTCCCACCCTCCCTCCCTCCCTCTCCCTCTCCCTCTTCCTCTTCCTCTTCCTCTTCCTCCCTCCCCCCCCCCCCTCGACCCTATGTCACGCACACCAAAAATGGGTTTTCATTGAGTTTATCAAAAAATATCTCCCCGGTGATGTAAGAAATCTTGCGGCGGCGCGTCCCTCGTGCGGCTCCTGCACCGGCGGGAAAGTGATCGCAAGCCGAGGCTGTAAATTTGACCCTTCTGGCTCCTTTCCCAACCCTCTCCCTACCCCTTCCCACCTACCCCCTTCCCGCCTTCCCGCCTTCTCCCAATCTTTCTTCTTTCTCTCGCACTCCCTTTTATTTTTTCTATCTTTCTTTTTCTTCTTTTTTTTTTGTCTGTTTCGTCGGGCTGTTTGTTTGTTTGTTTGTTTGTGTTTGTCCTCTCACTATCTCTCTTTCTCTCTCTCTCTCTCTCTCTCTCTCTCTCTCTCTCTCTCTCTCTCTCTCTCTCTCTCTCTCCCTCTCTCTCTCTCCTCCCTCCTCTCCTCCCTCCTTCCCTCCCTCCTCCCTCCCTTCCCTCCCTCCCTCCCTCCCTCCCTCCCTCCCTCCCTCTCCCTCTCCCTCCTTCCCCCTTCTCTCCCTCCCCCTCCCTCCCTCCCCCCTCGACCCTATGTCACGCACACCAAAAATGGGTTTTCATTGAGTTTATCAAAAAATATCTCCCCGGTGACGTAAGAAATCTTGCGGCGGCGCGTCCCTCGTGCGGCTCCTGCACCGGCGGGAAAACGATCGCAAGCCGAGGCTGTAAATTTGACCCTTCTGGCTCCTTTCCCAACCCTCTCCCTCCTCCCCTACCCCCCTTCCCCGCCTTCCCGCCTTCTCCCAATCTTTCTTCTTTCTCTCGTACTCCCTTTTATTTTTATTTTTCTGTCTTTCTTTTTGTTTCTGTTTCGTCTGTTTGTTTGTTTGTTTGTGTGTTTGTCCTCTCACTATCTCTCTTTCTCTCTCTCTCTCTCTCTCTCTCTCTCTCTCTCTCTCTCTCTCTCTCTCTCTCTCTCTCTCTCTCTCTCTTTCTCTCCTCCTCCCTCTCCTCCTCCCCCTCCTCCCTCCTTCCTCCCTGTCCTCCCTCCTCCCTCCTCCTCTCCTCTCCCTCCTTCCCCCTTCTCCCTCCCTCCCTCCCTCCCTCCCCCTCGACCCTATGTCACGCACACCAAAAATGGGTTTTCATTGAGTTTATCAAAAAATATCTCCCCGGTGATGTAAGAAATCTTGCGGCGGCGCGTCCATATGCGGCTCCTGCACCGGCAGGAAAGTGATCGCAAGCCGAGGCTGTAAATTTGACCCTTCTGGCTCCTTTCCAACCCTCTCCTACCCCTTCCCACCTACCCCCCCCTCCGCCTTCTCCCAATCTTTCTTACTCTCACTCTCTTTTATTTTTTTCTTTCTTTTTCTTCTTTTTTTGTCTGTTTCGTCGGGCTGTTTGTTTGTTTGTGTTTTTGTCTGTCCTCTCACTCTCTCTCTCTCTCTCTCTCTCTCTCTCTCTCTCTCTGTGTGTGTGTGTGTGTGTGTGTGTGTGTGTGTGTGCGCGCGCGCACTTATGGGTATCAGTGCGTTCGTTCTTATTTTTTGTATCTATGTTTGTGTGTGTGTATGTGCGTGTGCGTGCTCGTGGCTGTGTGCATGCGTTTATTTTTTTTATGTATGTTTGTGTGTGTGTATGCGTGTGCGTTTGCGTGTGTGTGCGTGTGCACGTCCCATTCCATTCCCCACCTTAATGTCACCTTCGATATGCGGGGAGCAGTAGGGGGCCGGAGAAATTATTTGCTTTGAGGCAGCCTCAGCCGGACTCTTTCCACTCCTCCGGCGAGCCCTGCTTCCTCCGCCTATTTTCGGCGGTCGGGAAAAGTGGCCCTTGGTGCTGTTCCTATGGGGCCGCTCTTGTTGTTGTTGTTTTTGTTGTTGTTGTTGTTGCTGTTGTTGTTGTTGTTGTTGTTGTTGTTGCTGCTGTCGTTGCGGTTGTTGTTGTTGTTACTTGTATTGATGCTGACAATGATGTTATTATTGGCTTCCTTATCTATTGTGATCAATATCGTTATATATATTTTTATTGTTATTATTGATAGTGGTATGATTATATCAGTTTAGTTATTTATTATTGTTGTTGTTATTGATAGTGGTATCGTTATTATTGTTGTTAATAATGTCCGTATTATTACTATGCATTAATGTAACTTTCGTGATAATCATCATTGTTATTCCCATTATTATTATCATCATCAATATCATCATTATTATTATTATGATTATTATTGTTGTTGTTATTAATGGTATAATTATTATTATTGTTATCATTATTGTCATTATCATTATTGTTATTATTATTATTATTATTATTATTATTATTATTATTATTATCATCATCATTGTTATTGTTATTACTGTTGTTATTGTTTTTTATTGCTATAATTGTTGTTATTTCTATTGATTGGTATTATTATTATCACACTACCATCGTTATTATTGTTGTTGTCAATAGCAGCATTATTGAAGATAGTAATTTTGAGTTTTAATGATTTTCTCATTATCATCTTTATTAATACCACCATTACCATTCTCTTCGTTAGTAATATTGATAGTAGACAAAGTATTATCTTTGTAATACTATTGAATCGTTGAAAGTGGAAAAGCCATTTTGTTTATATGTGTATCTGTTTATTCCGTTTTCACAAGACAAAGAGTAGGAAGACACGACAGGAGTGCGAATGAGAGGGAGAAGGCAAGAGAGGTAGAGAGCGAGAAGGAGAAAGAGAGAGAAAGAGAAAGAGAAGGAGAAGGAGAAGGAGAAGGAGAAGGAGAAGGAGAAGGAGGAGAAGGAGAAAGAGAGAGACGAGAGAGAGAGAGAGAGAGAGAGAGAGAGAGAGAGAGAGAGAGAGAGAGAGAGAGAGAAGGAGAAAGAGAGAGAAGGAGAAGGAGAGAGAAGGAGAAAGAGAGAGAAAGAGAAGGAGAGAGAAAGAGAAAGATAAGGAGAAAGAGAGAAAGCAAACGAAGGCATTAAGTGCGCCGCTTGAACGTCAGACACAAACCATAAGCAATGGAAAAGTCCGTTTGTGGGTCAGAGCAAACCGTCAGGCTTTCAATTATCTTTTTTTTTTCTTCTTCTTTTTACCGGACGTTTTCCCGAGGACACAGAGCGGACACCGCGGGCTTAAGCGGCGAATCTGCTCCCGCGTTATCCGTTCGTTTCGCTCGTAAACCGGCGCCTCGGCTTCCCCCGTTTTGGGAGATCGCGCCGGCGTGGTGTTCGAGAGGCCGCGAATGGGGTTTCCCCTTCGGAACCGGCCCGAAAATGAGGTCGGAAGGAGAAGGATAAGGATAAGTCGGAATAGGAATAGGAAGGAATAGTTTTTTTCCATTCTATGGCAATAACATCCCGCGGGTCCCCGTTACTGCGCCGGGGAAGGGGGAGGGGGTTGGCGCAGCGGAGAGTACCGCGTTGGGGCGCCGCTCCCTCTCTGCTTGCTCCCACTGTTTGGATTCTCCACCGGGCCCCTCGACTCGCCCCTTCCACTTACCCGTCTCTCCCTTTCTCCCCCCGCCTCCCTTCCTCCCCTTTTTCCCCTTCCTCTCCTCCCCCCGCCTCCCTTCCTCCCCTTCACTCCCCTTCCCTCTCCTCCAATCTCCACCTCCCTCCCCCCCGCATCCCTTCCTCCTCCTCCCCTTCCACCTTCCTTCCTCCCCTTCCTCCTCCTCCCTTCCTCCCCCTCCCTCCTCCTCCTCCTCCACCTTCCTTCCTCAGTCCCTTCCTCCCCTCCTCCCCTTCATGTAGTCACGTGGCAAACCCAGTGAGGTTAATGCAGTCACGCCCGAGGCCATAATAATAATTTCTAGATGCCCTTGTTGGTACATCTGTAGGGATGATGTAGCTGTTTTATATTTCCCTGTAATGAATGTGTACCCATGCGGTTAATGCGGCCATGTGGTTGATACAGCTGTTGAGAGCACATGGAAAATGTAGGTTTTTTTTTTTTTTTTTTTTTTTTTTTTTTTTTTTGAGGGCCTGCATTGAGCACGTTCAAACTGGCGGCCGAGTTTTGCCGAGTGATTTGCATATTATTTGCGGATTCCCCAATCTGAGTTGTTCCGCGAATGATTTAGTCGCGGTTTTTATTGGCACTAAAGATAATGTCCTGCATTGTCTCGTTTGCGTTGCTCCCTTCCCCCCCTCCCCCCTCCCTCCTCTCCCTTGCCCTCCTCCTCCCCCTTCCCCCTCCCTCCTCCCTCCCTCTCTCCCTCCTCCTCTCCCTCCCCATCCCCTCCTATACCTCCTCCCTTCTCTCCCTTCCCCTCCTCTCCCTTGCCCTCCTCCCTCCCCCTTCCCCTCTCCCTCCCCTCCTTTGCCTCTCCCTCTTCCTTCCCCTCTCCCTTTCCCTCCTCCCTCCCCCTTCTCCCTCTCCCTTCTCCCTCCTCCCTCCCCCTTCCCCTCTCCCTCTCCCTTCCCCCTCCTCCCTCCTCCCTCTCCCTTCCCCCTACCCCCGCGTCGTACGGAGGGAGTGGGGGGGGGGGAGTGGTGCGTGGGCGGCGGGTTGCGGGTATTTCGGAAAATAACGGGGACTTGGGGAACGAGCGCGGAAAACGGCCGCCAGAAGACAAGGTTTTCTGATTCGACGAGAGGGAGGGAAGGAGAGGAAGGGGAAGGAAGGGAAGAGGGAGGAAGGGAGGAGGGGAGGAATAGGAAAGGAGAGGGAGGAGGGAGAGAGGGAGAGGGGAGGAAGAAGGATTAGAGGGTGGGAGAGAGGAGGGAAAGGGAAGGAGGAAAAGGGGAAGAGGAGGAGAGATCTGGGGAAGGAGGGTGGGGAAGGAGGAGGGAGGGGAGGAGGGAGAATAGGAAGGAAGGGGAAAGGTGAGGGCCAAAGAGAGGACGAGAGGAAAGGAGATTCAAATGGGAAAGTTTAGAAACGGAAGAAAAGGAATGAGAGAGAGAGAGAGAGAGCGAAAGAAAGAGGGAGAGAAATAGAGAGCGAACGAGAAAGACCGAGACTGGGAGAGAGAGAGAAAGAGAGCGAGAGAGCGAAAGAAAAAGAGAGAGAGAGAGCAAGAGAGCGAAAGAAAAAGAAAGAGAGAGAGAGAGGGAGAGAGAGGACAGGGAAAGAAACCTGGCCTGTAATAACCGGCATTAAACCGCCGGCCGCCCTAAAACCGCCGCTTTATGGGCTGTGGAAGGTCGTGGCGCCATTTACGTATCATCTCTGGGATTTCTGACTCGTATAAAGAACGCTTTAAGTGCTGTCTTGCTGTTAAAAAGCCGGGCTGGTTATCTCGCACGGTTGGTTAGAGGGCGGGAGGGAGCGGGGGAGTGGAGGGGGGGGAGAGAGGATGAAGAAGGAGGGTGAGGGTTGCGGTAGGGGGAGGGAGGGATGGGGAGTGAGGGTTGCGGTAGGGGAGGAGGGAGGGGGAGGGGGGTGAGGTTGCGGTAGGGGAGGTAGGGGAGGGTAGAGGGGAAGTGGAGGTGAGGGGTTGCAGGTAGGGGGAGGGAGGGGTAGGGGAGGGTGGGTTGAAGGAGGGAGCGATAGGGTGAGGAAGGAAGGGACAGAGTGAGGGAGGGAGGGTTAATTGACGGAAAGAGTGTTGTGTGAAGGAGGGAAGGTGGGAGAGAAGGGAGGGTATGAGGGGGGAAGGGTGAGGGACAAGGGTTGAGGGAGAGAGAGAAACCCAAAGAGCGGTTAAAGTTATTTTGTTGGTGTTGGAGCAGAATCTTCATTTTATCCTTTTCTCTTTCATTCTCACTTATTTCATGATATAGAAACCCCTTTCTCTTCATTCAGATATCACTTCTTTCTTCTTCATTGTTATCAAACCTTCTTGATTATATCTCTCTACTTTCCTCAGTTATTTATGTATTTATTTATTTATTTATTTATTTATTTTTTACTCTTCTTTCGTTCTTTATTCATCTTTTTTATTTTTATTTATTTTAGATATCTTTCGTGTCTGTATTGTCGGCGAGTATCTCTCTTCTCTTTTCTCATTCCTTTCTCCTTTTCTCTTCTTTGTTCCCATTCCCGCCCATTCTTTCCTCGGACTACTAAGGAATAAGCCCCTCCCCCCCCAAGGTCTTCGTTCGTCAAATATTTATCTTTTATTTTAGATATTTATTCATTTAGATACTTTCTTCAGTTATCTGTCCTATCTTTTATCTTTCCTTCACTTTTTTTTTTACGTTCCCGTCCGTTCCTTCCCTAGACTGTCTGGGAATAAGTGCCCCTTCATCCACTCTTCTTCGTCTCCCTCCCTGTCCCCTTTTTATCCCCTTCCCTCCCCCCTTTTCTCCCCTTCCCTCCCCCATCTCCTCCCCCTTCTCCATCTTCCCCTCCTCCTTCTCTTCCCTCCTCCTCTCCCCTTTTTACCACCTTCCCTCTCCCCCCCTCTCCCCCCATCTCACCCCCTCCCTCCTTCCTCCTCTCCCCTTTCCCACCCCCATTCCTTCTCCCCTCTTCACTCCCTCCTTCTTCCCCTCCCCTTCCCCCCCTCTTCCCTCCACCTCCCTCCCCCTCCCCCTTCTTGTCTCAGGGGCGCCCCGAGGTCCTCCAGCCAGAGCTAACGGCCTCCGATTTGTCCGCCGTATTGGCAAAAGCGAAACGAGAAACCGTAAAAAAAAAGAAAAAGAAAGAAGAAAAAGAAAGAGAGAGAGAAAGAGAGAGGGAAAGAGAAGGAGAGATAAAAAGAAAAAAAGAGAGAGAGAGAGATAAAAGAAACAGTAAAAATAGAAAGAGAGAAGAAAAGAAAAGAAAAAAAGAGAGAAAGAGAGAGATAAAAAGAAAATAAGTGAGAGATAAAAAAGGAATGAAGAGAGAGAAAAAAATAAAAAGGAAAAAGAAAAGAGAAAAAAGAAAAAAGAGAGACAAAAAGAAAAAGAAAGAAAGAAAAAAGAAAAAACCTTGAGAATTTTGATAACCGCGTCCCGTATTTGCATTTTGATAAATTCATTGGCCGGTTGTTGCTCCGCTGCTGTGACGAGGCGGGAGTTTTATCCGATTGTTCGCTGATGTGCGGTTTGGGGTTTTATGGGCCCGTTGGGGTAGGGGTTTAGTGGGGAGGGGTGGGGGGGGAGGGAAGAGTGGTGAAGTGCGTTGGGGTAGGGGTTTAGGGGGGAGGGAGGGAGGAGGGGTGGTGAGAGGGAAGGTGGTGGAGGGAGGGGGCAGGGGGTGGAGGTGGAGGGAGGGGTGGGGGAGGTGGAGGAGGGGATGGGTGGTGGAGGTGGGAGGGATGGGGAGGGTGGGAGGGATGGGTGAGGGATGGGGAGGTGAGGGAGGGGAGGGGGAGGGTGGGAGGATGGGGAGGGTGAGGTGGAGGTGGAGGGTGGGAGGGGTGAAGTGGAGGGATGGGGAGGGGATGGAAGGAGTGGAGGGATGGGGAGGAGGGGTGGTGAGGTGGAGTGGTGGGATGGGGAGGGGGTGGGAGGTGGGTTGAGAGAGAGAGAGAGAGAGGTAGGTGTATGTATGCTTTTGTGTGTTTGTTTGTGATTCATTGTGCGTGTGTGTTTGTTTGTGTGTGTATATTCATGTAAGTATATCTTTATGCATTTATTTATGTATGTATGCATACGTATTTAAAGAGAAAGAGAAAGAGAGGAATAAGGAAGAAAATAAGAAAAAAGATGATAGAGGAAAAGAGAAAAAGAAAGAAAGAAAAATAGAATAAAAAATTAAATAAACAAATAAATACCCCCCCCCCCCTCCCCCGCGCGTCCTGCGAGCGAGACAGCGATCCCTTTTCCCTCCTTCAGGAATTTATGGGAGGGAGAGGAAGGCTCGCTCAGGCCTCCTCCTCCTTCTTCTTCTTCTTCTCCTTCTTTTTTCTTCTTCTTCCTCCTCTTCTTCTTCCTCTTCTTCTTCCTCTTCCTTCTCTTCCTCCTCCTCCTCCTCCTCCTCCTCCTCCTCCTCCTCCTCCTCCTCCTCCTCCTCCTCCTTAACCCCGAGAGTGAGGGGAGGGATGGAGAGATAAAGAGAGAGAGAGAAAAGAGAGAGAGAGAGAGAGAGAGAGAGAGAGAGAGAGAGAGAGAGAGAGAGAGAGAGAGAGAGAGAGAGAGAGAGAGAGAAAGAGGGAGGGAGGGAGGGAGGGAGGGGGAAAGGAGACAGAGAGAGAGAGAAAGAAAGAGAGAGAGAGAAAAAAAAAGAGAAAGAGAAAGAAAGAGAGAGAGAGAGAAATGCGGCTTTTTATCATTTGTTCATTTGGGTCTGATTCCTCGCCGGGGCTCCTCGGGGCGCAGCGGAGGCCTAACTCGGGGCTTAAGTCTGTCCCGAAGGCCTCTTTTCCCTTGCTCCATTTTGTTTTTTTTCTCCTCCTCTCTCTCTCTCTCTCTTTCGCTTTCTTTTTTTTCTGGGTTGGTCTTTCTTTTTCGTGTTCTCTCTTTTTCTCTTTTTCTCTTTTTCTTTTCTTTTTTTTTCTTTACTATTTTTCCCTTGTTTTACTCTTTTTTCTTTCTTTTCTCTGGGTCGGTCTTTCTTTTCTTTCTCATTTTCTCTTTCCATCTTTCGTGTTTTTTGCTTTCTCTTCATCTCCATATTTTATTGTCTGTCTATTACTCCTTATCTTTCTTCTTCTTTTCCCTCTCCTACGCTTTTCTTTTCTCCTTCGTATCTGTGTGTGTGTGTATGTGTGTGTGTGTGTGTGTTTGCGTGTCTGTGAATTTGTGTGTGTATTTGTGTGTCTGTGTGTCTGTCTGTGTGTGTCTGTGCGTGTGCGTCTGTATGTATCTATAAACGTACACAGAAACGTCCACGTGTGTATATAAGTAAAAAAAAACGCACATTATCTCTCCGGCGAGGATTTATAAGACCCATAAATACCCCGCGAGAATTGACGTGGGATGAGCGCCGTGTCTGCTCCGGGCGGCGGCGCTGCGGTCGGGGTGCCGGGCGTCGGAAGTGGCGATGGTGATGGGAGTAGATGATGGTGGCGATGGTGGGAGTAGATGATGGTGGCGATGGTGGGAGTAGATGATGGTGGCGATGGTGGGAGTAGATGATGGTGGCGATGATGGGAGTAATGGTGATGGGAGTAGATGATGGTGGCGGTGATGGGAGTAGATGATGGTGGCGATGGTAGGAGTAGATGATGGGGGCGATGGTGGGAGTAGATGATGGTGTCGATGGTGGGAGTAGATGATGGTGCCGATGATGGGAGTAGATGATGGTGGCGGTGATGGGAGTAGATGATGGTGGCGATGGTGGGAGTAGATGATGGTGGGGTAGATGATGGTGGCGATGGTGGGGTAGATGATGGTGGCGATGATGGGAGTAATGGTGATGGGAGTAGATGATGGTGGCGGTGATGGGAGTAGATGATGGTGGCGATGGTGGGGTAGATGATGGTGGCGATGGTGGGAGTAGATGATGGTGGCGATGGTGGGTAGATGATGGTGGCGATGATGGGAGTAATGGTGATGGGAGTAGATGATGGTGGCGGTGATGGGAGTAGATGATGGTGGCGATGGTGGGAGTAGATGATGGTGGCGATGGTGGGAGTAGATGATGGTGGCGATGGTGGGAGTAGATGATGGTGGCGATGATGGGAGTAATGGTGATGGGAGTAGATGATGGTGGCGGTGATGGGAGTAGATGATGGTGGCGATGGTGGGAGTAGATGATAGTGGCGATGGTGGGAGTAGATGATGGTGGGGATGGTGGGAGTAGATGATGGGGGCGATGGTGGGAGTAGATGATGGTGCCGATGGTGGGAGTAGATGATGTGGGCGATGGTCGGAGTAGATGATGGTGGCGATGGTGGAGAGATGATGGTGGCGATGATGGGAGTAATGGTGATGGGAGTAGATGATGGTGGCGATGATGGGAGTAGATGATGGTGGCGATGGTGGGAGTAGATGATGGTGGCGATGGTGGGAGTAGATGATGGTGGCGATGGTGGGAGTAGATGATGGTGGCGATGATGGGAGTAATGGTGATGGGAGTAGATGATGGTGGCGGTGATGGGAGTAGATGATGGTGGCGATGGTAGGAGTAGATGATGGTGGCGATGGTGGGAGTAGATGATGGTGGCGATGGTGGGAGTAGATGATGGTGGCGATGATGGGAGTAGATGATGGTGGCGGTGATGGGAGTAGATGATGGTGGCGATGGTGGGAGTAGATGATGGTGGCGATGATGGGAGTAGATGATGGTGGCGATGGTCGGAGTAGATGATGGTGGCGATGGTGAGGAGTAGATGATGGTGGCGATGATGGGAGTAATGGTGATGGAGTAGATGATGGTGGCGGTGATGGGAGTAGATGATGGTGGCGATGGTGGGAGTAGATGATGGTGGCGATGGTGGGAGTAGATGATGGTGGCGATGGTGGGAGTAGATGATGGTGGCGATGATGGGAGTAGATGATGGTGGGGATGGTGGGAGTAGATGATGGTGGCGATGGTGATGGGAGTAGATGATGGTGGCGATGGTGATGGGAGTAGATGGTGGTGGCGATGGTGGGAGTAGATGATGGTGGCGATGATGGGAGTAAATGATGGTGGCGATGATGGGAGTAGATGATGGTGGCGATGATGGTGGCGAGACTGAAGGTCGTGGTCCAGGTAATGGTGACGGGGAGGTTGGTGGTGACAAAGGCTCGAGGTGGTGGTGGTGATGATGATGATGGTGATGATAATGGTTGTCATGGTGGTAGTAGTAGTATTAATGATGGTAATTGTTGGAATAGTAATTATTATAGTGATAGTAATTATTATAGTGATAGTAATAATGATAGTAGTTGTAATAACGATAGTAGAAATAATTATGGTAGTAATGATCACGACAATAGTAATAATGTTGATAATGATAATAGTGAAAATAATAAAAAATATATATAAATATTGTAAAAGAATGATAATGATGATAATAATAAAATCGATAATAAAAATATATAATCATTGTAGAGGAAAAAAGAAAAGAAAAATCTGGGGTTTTGGTTTTAAGAGCCATATTTACGAGGCGAGGACCATAGGCCGTGGGCGTAGGCGTGTGATCCAGCGCCCGCGTTATGATACGGGCGTGATAGAGGGTAATGAAGAGCGAAGGTGGAAAATTGCCCCGGGGTCGTAACTACGCCCTGAGAGACAAGTGTGTGGCCTTTTTAATTGTTTTTTTTTTTTTCGTTTTTCGTTTTATTTTATTATTTTTTTTTTCTTAAGGCGATGGTATTTTGAAATGGGGGAGGAGGTTGTTGGGGGTTATAGGGGGGCTGGGTACTTTTTTAGGGTTGTGAGGGAGAGGGTAAGGGGGGGGGGCTGTTGAGGGGGGACTATTTTTAGTTTTGTGAGGGAGGGGGAAGGAGGGTTGAGAGGGGACTTTTTTTAGTTTTCTGAGGGAGGGGGAAAAGGGGGAGGAGGGAGGATTCAAGGGGGGCTTTTTTAGTTTTGTGAGGGGGGAGGGAGGGAGTGGCTCTGGGGATTGAGGGGAGGACTTTTTAGTTTTATAGGGGGAGGGGAAAGGGGGGAGGAAGGGAGGGAGGGGATTCGGGGGGATTTTTTTAGTGTTCTGGGAGGGGAAACAGAAGGAGGGAGGGAGGGGGATTGAGGGGGATGACTTTTTAGTTTTGTGAGGGAGGGAGGGGGAAAGGGGGAAGGAGGGAGGGGGATGACTTTTTTAGTTTTGTGAGGGAGGGGGAAAGAGGGGGGAGGAGGGTGGGGGATTGAGGGGGATGACTTTTTTAGTTTAGTGAGGAGGGGGAAACAGGGGATTGAGGGGGACTTTTTTAGTTTTGTGAGGGAGGGGAGGGGGAAAAGGGGGGAGGGAGGAGGGGGGGAGGGGTCGTGGGGTCCGGGTGGTGTCGGGTGAGGATCGATGTTTCGGTGTACTGCAGTGGAGCTTCCGGTGCGAGAGGGAGCATGTGTGAGGCGGGGGTTAACTGCAGCCTTTCGTGGCGCCCCCTCCCCCTCCCCCTCCCCTTCTTCCATCCGTCCCCCATCCCCTCTCCTTCTCTTCTCTTTCTGTCCCTTCTGTCCTTCCCTTCTTGTCTTTTTTTCCTCTCTCTTTCTCTTCTTGTCTTTTTTCCTCTGTCCTTCCCTTCTTGTCTTCCTCTTCCCTCTGTCCTCCCTTTCTCTTCCTGTTCCCTCTGTGCTCCCTTTCTCTTCCTTTTTCCTCTGCCCTCTCCTTCTCTTCCACTCCCCTCTGTCCTCCCCTTCCCTTTCTCTGTCCTCTGCTTCTCTCGTTCCCTCTCCCATCCTTTCACTTCCTTTTCCATCCTCTCCTTTCTTTTCACTACCTCTCTTCCCATCCGCATACCTCCCTCCTCTTTTTAGCTTTCTTCCTTTCCAACCTCTCTCTTCCTCCAGGCCTTCCGTGTCCTTCTTCGTATCTCTTCTCTCCGTCCCTTCATCTTCCTCCTCCCCCCTTTCCTCTCCTCTTCCTTAGAGCTTCCTTCCTTCCTTCCAGTCATTCCCACTTATTCCCCTTCCTCTCCCTTTTCCTCTTCATCTTCCTCCCTCTCATCTATCCTTCTCCTTCCCTTCTTTGCTCTTCCCTTCCTTAGGCTCTCCCATCTTCTACCCCTCCCCCCCAGCTTCTCCCATCCACCCCTGTCCCCTTCCACACCTCTCCTCTCCTCTCCCTCTCTCTGCCATACCCCATCTCTTTCTTCCCCTCCTCCTCCCTCACCCTTCTCTCCCTTCCTCCCACCCCTCCCCTCCCTCTCCCCTCCTATTCCTCCCCCCTTCTCTCCCTGTCCCCTCCCACACCCTCTCTCTCTCCCCTCCTCTCCCTCTCCCCACCTCTCCCTTTCTCCTCCTCTCCCCTTTTCCAAGTGAATCTCGCACCCCTTTTCCTCTCCAGCTGAAAGACCTCTTTATCTAATTGCTCCATTTCCAGTGGCTGCTGGTATTCCTGAGGGGGATGGGGGGGGGGGGGTAAAAATGGGGAGTAAGGAGAAGAGAGAAAAGGAGAGGGAATGGGAAGAGAGGGAGTGAAGGGGGAAGGGAGATTAGGGGGGAAAAGTGGGAAGAGAGGAAAGGAGGAAGGGTGTGAGTGAACGGGAAGAAGGAAGGGAGAGAGAGAGAGAGAGAGAGAGAGAGAGAGAGAGAGAGAGAGAGAGAGAGAGAGAGAGAGAGAGAATAGAAACTACACAATGATATAATTATGAGCGTTCATTAGAGAGAGAAGGGCGCAGAACGAATAGAGAGCATGATATGACAAAAGAGAGAGGGAGAGAGCGAAGGAAGAGGAGGAGGTGGAGGTGGAGTGAAAGAAAGAGATGGGGTGTGAGAGAGAGGGACTGGAAGAGGGCATGCGATAAACAAAGGGAGACAGAGATAGATAGGGATAGGGAAAGAATGAGGTGGAAAGAGTGAAGAGGAGAGAAAGTGTGAGCGGGAGAGAAAGAGTGAGGGGAAGACAGGGACAGAGAGAGAAAGAGAAAGAGAGAGACAGACGCGGACAGAGAGAGAGAGAGAGAGAGAGAGAGAGAGAGAGAGAGAGAGAGAGAGAGAGAGAGAGAGAGAGAGAGAGAGAGAGAGAGAGAGAGAGAGAGAGAGAGAGGGATAATGTACACAATAGCATGATTATGAGCGCTCATTTAATTCTACCCCGCTCATATATCGGATCCGCCTTTGAGGAATAGAGTGGGATGCTGTAGATGAGGGTGCATCCGCATGCTGAAGATGTAGGTCACGGAGGAACAGACCCGCCTACCTGCCACCATGAGTAGGACGTGTCAATATCCGGATATCATACCCTAATGACTGTGCCTACTTTGCGGCCGGGATGACAAACTCTACGGACTCGGGTGCCACGTTTCACTTAGTGTGGGTGGTGTGGCTTTCTCTGGAGGTGTATTCTGAAATGGTTATGTTTTGTGTCGCCATTTTTTTCTGATGTTGTGATATTGAATTCTTTATGAATAGAGAAATAAGTGTTGGAATTATTATGGTTTATTACGTAAGACTGAGGAAAACTTGGTGTAAGTATGTAACGAACCTAAGGCAAAATTTCAGTTATTGATAAGTGAAAAAGAGCTTTGTCTCATTTATGAAGATATTGGTGATGGGAATCGGGTTCCTAATGTAAGGAATATTCGAAATAGAGGTATGTTATGTGTATAATGAAGCATGGATTACTGGTGCTATTTTCATATGCGGAAAAGCTGAACATTCCATAGGTATTTAGTATTGATGTGTATGAATTCGTACAACAGACTGCAATAATGCATTTTTTGTGTAAAACGTTTGCAAGGACGAGCGAAAGAGGGCTTTTTCATGGCCTTTTGATCTCGAGAATTTATTCATTTGCATATGATTGATTGATGGCGATGTGATTCCATGAAAATGGATTGATTTCGGTGTTTAAATGTTTTATGCGATAAATCCGCATGTTATGCATGGAGTGAGTGCCGGTTGCACGTGCGGCCTAAGTGCACAGCATTTACAGCGGCCACTAACCTCTCTCCTCCTCTCGGTTCCAGGGCGCGGCCACGGTAGTGTAGAAGCCTTATCGTCCCGGGAAGTAGCTACAACAACCAGCACTCTTGGTGGTCCATCATGGCTTATTCGGTAAGTCCGACGTCTGATCCTGTCTGCTCTTTGTGTCCTCTTGGTTATTGGATTCCATCTGTTCATTCATGTTTGGGTCTGATCCGCATGGACTCCTGCCTGAGTAGCGCGTTCCTGCAGAACCCGCATTCGAGGCTGCTTGCTTGTGTCACAGTGAACGTTGTTATTCTTTTTTTTCGATTTTTCTTTTCGCACTTTCCCGTCCGTTCTCGCGCTTCCCGTTTTTTTTTTCTCTCTCTCTCGGCCGCCGCGTCCGGTCCTTAACGGCGGCGCAGGATGCCCAAGGATAGCGAGGGATCCCGAGCAAGTTGTAGCGTGATCCCGGCGCTGTTCCCGACGCCCAGGGCAAAGAGCTGCTGAAGGACGCGGCTGTTTCGTGTCGGAGTTCCTGCTGCTTGAGGGAACGGCGGTTTGCATCTGTTAATGTGCTTTCTCGCCTCCCTCTTCCAGGAATAAAAAAAAACGATATATATGGTATCATTTCGTCTTTTTTTATCCACTATGAGAATATAAGAAAAAAACAAACAAACTTGGGAGCTCATTTGATTCCCTTTCTTTCTTTTTTGGGGTTTTTATTTGAAGTGTTTGCTCATCCCGCTGATTTTCCATCGACCTGATCATCGCCGCACATTCAAGGGGAGATGATATCGCTGTCTCCGCCGCCGCCGCCGCCGCCGACTCGCAGCATCCGACGCCCTCGCCGCTCTCTCTCCTGGCGAGGACTTTTCCCCCTCCTACGAGACGGCGCGGCTTCTGGCGAGGGACGGGAAGGGAAAAAAATTAAAAGGGCGGCGATCGGGCGCCGTCGGGAGCGAAGGGAAACCGGAGTCGTCGCTATCCTTCGTGTGGACGGTAATGTGGTCTGCATGTGTAGCGCGACCTCTGCCGGCCTGAGTCTGGCTCGTGTGCTTAAAGGTATTGAGCTCATGGTGGTGCCGCCCGTGGGAGAGGAGGGGGGGGAGGCAAGAGGGCGGGGGTGGGTGGCGGGGCGGGGCCGGGGGGAGGGCCAGGAGGGTGGAGACTGCCGCTCTCCTCCTCCTGCTGCTGCTGCTGCCCCTTCTCCTCTTCCTTCTCCTACTGCTGCTGCTGCTCTTCCTCCTCCTCCTTCTCCTTCTCGTCCTCTTCCCCTACCTCCTCTTTCTCGTCCACTCCCTCCTCCTCCTTCACCTTTCTCCTCTTCCTTCCCCTCTTCCTCCTCTGTCTCTTCTTCCTTCTCTTTCTCTTCCTCCTCCTTCACTTCTTCCTCCTCGTCTGCTTCCTTCAAGCTTCCTTTCTTTCTCCTCTTCCTCATTCCTGTTCTCTCCTGCTCCCTCCTCCTCCTCCCCACCTTCTTTTCCATCCCTTCCCTCGTTTCCTCCTTCCCTCTTCCTCTCTTCCCCTCGCCCACTCACCTCCCTCCCCTCACCATTTCCTCCTCCTCCTCCCCCCCCCCCCCCCGCTCCCCGAGTAGCACTTGGGAAGCGATGTCTTGTCCATATCTCCAATAGTTATTGTGTCGGTTATTTGGACCAGCCAGAACTCCCCCCCCCCCCCCCCCTGTGAGATTTTTTACCTACAGCGGCGATTCAGCGAGAGATGAGTGCGGGGCGGTGGCGGCGGCGGCTCCCCTCTGCTCGCTCGGGAAGGTGCGCAGAGGGCTGGGTCCCTCTTTGCGTGCGCGTGTGCGGAGGGGCGAGTGGGGAAGAGTGAGTGGGTGAGTGAGAGAGGGAGAGGGAGTGAGAGAGGGAGGGAGTGAGAGGGTGAGGGTGAGTGAGAGAGTGAGAGGGTGAGAGAGAGAGTGCATGAGAGGGTGAGAGGGTGAGGGAAAGAGTGAGTGGGTGAGTGAGAGAGTGAGAGGGTGAGAGAGAGAGAGAGAGTAAGAGGGTGAGTGAGAGAGGGAGTGAGAGAGTGAGAGAGAGGGAGTGAGAGTGCATGAGAGGGTGAGTGAAAGAGTGAGAAGGTGAGTGAGAGAGTGAGAGTAAGAGGGAGAGGGAGAGAGAGAGGAGTATGAATGAGTGAGTACGTGAAAGATAGCGAGAAAACCTGTTAAGAACATGTTTAATCATGTCTAATCATCTTTTGTACCCAACACCTACATACCAACTAAAGTTCACACAAACCACGCTGGTTCACAAACAAACAAACTAGTCATACATACAAAAATAATGTTTCAGAAAATTTATTTTATTAAATGTATAAAAAAAATAC
>NC_091552.1:1018457-1020957 GCF_042767895.1 Penaeus vannamei
GAGCCGCCCGCGCGCCGGATGTCCAACTTATGCTGTTTTTCTCTCCCTCTCATGCTGCTGGACTTCTGCTCCCTGTGGACCACCTCCGTCACGCCCCCCGGCTGCACTCGCAACGGCGCTGCCCTGCTCCGTCGCCGCCCTCGCCTGGCCTGCCGCTCACAGCTCTGGGCGGCCGGATGTGCTGGTGGCGTGGTGGCGGCGGGGCGCGACCCTGTGGCGGCGGCTGCATGAGGGGCGGCGGCCAGCGGGTGTTCGACAGTTCGTGTGACGGGGGGCGCCGTTCCCCCGCCGTCCCCTACCCTCCCCAAACGCAACAGCCATATCCCTGCGACGTGGTCCCGCGTGCACTCCCGGTGACCGCCACCGCTACCGCAGCGGCCGCGGCCGCCGCTGCCGCAGCTGTCTACGCCTCGCCCGTATCTCCCCCCGCCTTCCCCACTGGCATCCTTCCCCCGCCCATCGGCACGCCCTTAGGCACGCCGCCGTCACCCTGCTACGGCGGCTGCAGCTGCGGCGCGTCCACAGCTTCCTCCCCGGGCGCGTGCCGCGTGCACGAGCGCGTGTTCGCGTGCCCGCCGCCCCCGCCGCCCGTCACGTGCGGGGCCACGGAGCGAGAGAGCGTGGGGCCGCTCGCGGGGGGCGATGGGGAGGTAGCCGTGCCCGTTAACGATGACCAGGAGGTATGGCACCCTAGGGACGATACATCGGAAGAGATTAAAGAAGAAAGTGTAAAGGAGTTGTTACTGAGGTGTGTTGTGGCCGCCGTGGCCAGCTTGCCTGCCGTCTTCCTTCTCTTTGTCGCTGCCCCGACGGCGGCGCCGGCGACCGCGGCGGACGCCCGCCCTTCACAGCTCGCCTCCTTCCGTCACTTGCCTCGAGGCGCGTCCGCCGCGCTCGCCCGCCGCCCTCGGTCCTGTACCTTCCGCGTCGCCACGCCGCCCTTCGCCCGCCGCCCGTGTCCGGGAACGCGAGAACCTCTGTCTGTCTGTCTGTCCACCATCACCACTCATGTGCACGCGCGTCCACTCACAGCCCGCTGACCGGAGGCCTTTGTTCACGCCCTCGCGGCCCTTGCACTCAGGGAGCACTCACGCTGCCGCAGATGTACCCACACTTACAGCCATACCCTCTGAAGGACTTGCATGGACGCACATCTACACCCTACTTCGGAAGTGTTTCATCTCACACACACACACACACACACACACACACACACACACACACACACACACACACACACACACACACACACACACACACACACACACACACACACACACACACACACACACACACACACACACACACACACACACACCTACACCTTTTTGCACTTTTTCTGCTCCCAAGGCAGGCCAACATCCCGTGTGTCTCTGTGGCAGCCATGCGTGCACATGTCACGACAGCTCTCATGACGCTCACAAAACATGGAATAATTCTCATGCAGTTTTTTGTTTTTTTTTCTCTCCCGTAAATCTCACTTTTGCTCGGAATTCATACTTCTGAGGATTGGCTCAATAACTCGGTTTTATTGTTTTTGTGTCATGGCTCGTGTCATTGTCATTGCCATGATATCTGATGTTATTTTTGTCATTATTATTATTATCGTTTTTTATGGTTATTATTATCATTTAATCATTATTATTATTATTATTGTTATTATTATTATTATTATTAACATTAGCATTAGCGTTATTAGCATTATCTTTATTACTATTATTATTATCATCATTATTCTTTATTATCATTATTATTATTTTTGTTGTTGTTATTGTTGTTATTATGGTTATGATTATTATTATCCTTATCATTATTATTATCATCATTATTATTATCATTATTATCATCATCATAATTGCCACCAGCATAACTGCGGCCCATTCCCACTCACCGGCGGCGCCGCGGCCTCACCGCATGCCCCGACGGCCGCCGCCGGTGCCGCGGGCGTCGACGACGGTCGCATGAGTTCACGGCAGGACATGGGCGGCGCAGCACACGCGGGAAGATAATTCATGAACCAAGCGGAAGCTCTGATTACCACACGCACGCCCGCCCGCACGCACGCACACACGCACGCACGCTCGCGAGCTCCGTCTGCCTGGACTCGCTGGCTGCTTGCGTGTGGGCGTCATTCGGGCGGCACCCGCGCCCTCCCCCCCGCCCCGCCCCCGGCCCTCCCGGCCTCTCCCTCGCTCTTTTTGGAAGGAAAGGTCAGGGAGCGGGGGCGTCCCTGGGGGGGAGGGGGGGGCCCCTCCGCGCAGCAGCACAGGCTCAAGGCGGCGTCGGCGACACGGCAGGCGCGTCAAAAAAGCTGCCACTCACAAAAAAAAAAAAAAGACAAAAAAAAAAAAAAAAAGATGGTCATATTCTGTCAGCCTTTTTGCAATCAGGACGTGTCAGTCCCGGAGTGCCCGCTGGCCCGGCGCGGGACATCGCCAGGGCACAGGAGGGCGCGCTGCTTGAGCTCTCGCGTCCCTCAGTTCACTCAGCAGGATGTTCA
>NC_091552.1:1033457-1038457 GCF_042767895.1 Penaeus vannamei
GGGGAGAGACTCCTCCAGATTTCAGAGTTCACACAAGTTTTGCGTGTGATGTACCTTTTGTCTATTTTCATTTCTTTGTTTTGTTGTTACGTCCCTTGTGTGTGTGTGCGCCAGGAGGAGTGGTTGTGCCGCCTGCGTCGCTTTGGAGTGGAGCCTCTCACACACACACACGTCGACAAGGGCAGCGAGGAATTCTATAAATACATGTTACCTGAGCCATGTACTGGTGATACCGCGCAACCCTCTGCATCACGATCATCAGCATCTCCTTCGCCACGGTGCCAGGTGCCCCACCATCCTTTGCCTGTGGTGCCGCTTGTGTGAAGATGCAGCCTCCTCTGATGCACCAGACGAGCCTCTCTGTGATGCTTGCTTTTCCGGTTGCTGAGATGCTCTTGAGCGCTCGTGCGCACTGCATGACACGAAGTGTACCACGAACACTCGGGCACTTAAAAGGGCACGCTGTCACACACACACACACGAACACACGAATACGAGGGTTCTGACGTGCAAAGCGTGCATACCCTTCCGTGTTTGGGAATGTTTATACACCTGCCTTGGCACATGCATCACCTTAACCCGTTAGCATACTTAGTTGGCCACGCATGCAGAGCGAGGGATGCCACCAAGCGAAATGCACTTAGCATGTCTCCGTGACACCTTCACGTCATTGCCCATTGCCAGAAGGAGCGGAGGTGGAAGTCGCACTCCCACTCAAGAAAGACGACACTTTGTCATGATGAACTGTCGGAAACCCCTGTCCTACACAAAACAGCTTCTCTGCCAGCTGAGACAACAGGTACATTTCGAAACTGTTGCCTCACCTTTCAATAACTGTGTTTTGTGTCGTGTAGGGATTTCCTGCCCCTGAGATTCACAGCATTGTAAAAGCATGCCTCGCACGCAGCTGCCATTCTCCCTCTGCTTCGGTGACTTTCCTCTGCGCGAGACGGAAGGGACAGGCTCAGCCACCGCCATCCGGTAGGCACTCCGCCTGGCCGCGCGCCGGGCTCTGGTAAGGACAAGCAGGCGCGCCCGCTCGCCCGCCCGCAGCCCGAGACAGGTTGTTCCGCTAGGTCTGTCCGGGGGTGTGCGGGGCTGCCTTTCCTCTCATTTCCCTGGTGCAAGTAGCCGCTTTCCGCTAACTGCGTGGCACAGTTGCGTACTTGAGGTAGAGCTGCGTCTCTGCACAAACGCGGAGAAGGAGATGCAGCTGTGTCGCGGTATCAGTACATGGCTGAGCTGCTGTTACACGTACCTTATCCAAGTGTTACTGCACTCCTCATCTAGTGTACAGGAACGCACTACTAACTAGTCGCTTGGTGCTTTCACAAGCGCTTGGTCAGTCGGTAGCTTTACATAGAGAATAGCCAAAGTGACCAGGTGCCCGCGAGGAAATGCTTGACGGGCTGGTTCAATCTTGTTACTCACCGCTGCCACTGCCGTCCTCACGCGCGCGCTCTCTCGAGGCCTCTCCTGCATCCCTGCCGACGCCCAGCTCGGGACACTTGGCCGCCCACGCGCCTCCGTGCTCGGGGTCCGCCAGAGAATGTCCGGCCGCCCATAGTGTACAGGCTTTGAATCTAAGCAGATAACTTGGGGCTTTCTAACGCTAGGGACCTTGACGCGATGGCAACGTCCGTCAGAATTAGGATTATAAAATAAATTTAACCGGCCTGTCCCTGAGGGAATAGTTCTACCAGACCATGAACAATTGTTATGCAGGCGAAGGGCAAGTGTCCATAGCGAGGCGGCAGCTGCCAGGTATCAGGAATCAGGCTAAGGGCGGGCGCGTTGCAAAGAGTGCCAGGGAGTGCCAGGCTACTAGTGGGTGCAGTAATGGGTGGATTGGGGTCCCTTCACTAACCCGTGTCTCTCTCCCTCTGGTCCCAGGCACTCATGCGACGGGCTGGATTTTAGGTAAATATACACCGTCTTCCTTCTTCTTCTTTTGCCACACCTCGCTCGCCTTCTGTCACCTCTCGTCTCTCGCCACACCTCTCTCACACACACATACTTCCCTCGCTACACGGATGTCTCGCCCTCTCTCTCCTCTCGGCACACGTGACACACGCCCTCGCGCTCCCACTCTGTCACATCACACGCCCCTCGCCTCCTCTCGCGACACCTCGCCCTAAATGCTGAACGACTCAGGGTTTTGTTTCCTCTAAGTGCCGTCCCAGTCCTTCAGGCGAGGAGCACGTCAGTGGGCCTACCCCCCCCCCCTCCTCCCCCCCGCCTCGCTTGCTGCCTCTTGTCTCCTCCGCCCGCAGCCTCTCTCTCGCCCTCTTGCCATGCACTATTTTCTGCACTTGTCTCACGCCGTCAACCAGCTCCACTTCTGGGCTCCCTCCCACTGGCGAACGTTTTAGCCTAATGTTTTTGCTCTTTTTCTGTGCGACTAAATTTCTCTTTCTCTCTTTTTCTTTTTCTTTCACTCTCTTTACTCTTTCTCTCATTCTCTCTTTCTCATCTCTTGCTCTTCTCTTTTCTCTTTACTCTTTCTCTTTCTCTCATTCTCTTCTCTTTCCCTTTTTCTCATTCTCTCTTTCTTTCTCTCTCTCTCTCTCTCTCTCTCTCTCTCTCTCTCTCTCTCTCTCTCTCTCTCTCTGTCTCTCTCTCTCTCTCTCTCTTTCTTTCTCTCTCTCTCTCTATCTATCTATCTATCTGTATTTTCTCTCTTCTGTCTGTATGCTTGCCTATCTATCTATGTATGTATCTATCTGTATATATATTTATCTGTTTGCCTATCTCGATTTCTCTCTTTCTGTCTCTCTATATATCTTTTCTTCTTTTTCTACATATCTACATATATTTATCTTCGTGTCGCCCTCTTTCACTCCTTTCCCCACACCCTCCGGCTAAATTCTCTGCCATCGCCTTCTCTTCTGTCTCTCTCTCTCTCTCTTTCTCTCTCTCTCTCTCTCTCTCTGATCTCTATCTCTCTCTCTCTCTCTCTCTCTCTCTCTCTCTCTCTCTCTCTTCTCTCTCTCTCTCTCTTTCTTCTCTCTCTCTCTCTCTCTCTCTCATCCTCTCTCTCTCTCTCTCTCACTCTCTCTCTCTCTCTCTCTCTCTCTCTCTTTCTCTCTCTATCTATCTCTCTTCTTCTTCTTCTTCTTCTTCTTCTTCTTCTTCTTCTTCTTCTTCTTCTTCTTCTTCTTCTTCTTCTTCTTCTCTCTTTCTCGCTCTCTTTCTTTCTCTTTCTCTCTCTCTCTCTCTCTCTCTCTCTCTCTCCCTCTCTCTCTCTCTCTCTCTCTCTCTCTCTCTACCAACCTCCACAACCCCGTCAAGCGTACACCCAACACAAGCCAAAGGCCAACCACCACAACTCTTACATTGGAATGAGTGTTGTGTCGTCTTTTTTATTGTTGTTTAACCCTTTTGGGCACTTTTTTATTCTTTTTCCCCTCGCGTCACGTTTTTGTTTTTATTTTGTTTATTTGTGTGCGCGTGGGCCGTTAGGTAGATTTTTCCGGTAGATAGACTTGTGTTGTTTTGGTATTCTACCCTTGCTTCGTAGATTTTTTAAAATTCTCTCTCTCTCTTTCTTTTCTTATAGATGCTCGTCCCAGCCCCTGATTGTGTATGCGTGCGTCTGCGTGCGTTTGCGTGCGTGCGTGCTTGAGGGAGTAAATTGTAGCGGGATCATGAAAACGAGGGACCTGTACCTGACCCGTTCCCATGAGACTGTTGTAACCTCTTTCTCTTGTATGTGGTTGATGTCCTCATGTCGTCTCTCCGCCTCATGCGCCGTCTTCTTCCCCTCCTCTGCCTCTCTGCCATGGCTCTCCGCGTCTTCCCTTTCCCCTGTTCTTTTCCCCGGTTTTCGGTCGAGTCCATGTCCGTTCTTTCTCTGCCCTTCTTGTTCTTGGTCTTGGTCTTTATCGGTCTTCCGTCTGTGTCTTTTCCATATCCTCTGTCTGTCTTGTTTACCGTGCCGACTACTTATTCCTTTCTCTTATTTTCTTCTTTTTTCTCCGCCTACTGCTGTTTCTTTTCTTCCTCCTCTTCCGCACTTTCTTCCATATTCCTCCTCCTTATTATTATCATCCTACTTCCTCCTCTTTCTTCTGTTTTTCCTCCTTCCTCTTTTCCTTTTCCTCCTCATTCTCTCCCTCCTTTCTCTTTCCCCTTCCTCTCGCTCTCCCTCATTCATTCCCTTCCTCCTGCTTCCTCCTGCTCTTCCTCTTCCTCCTCTTTCTTCCTTCTTTCCTCCTCGCTCTCTTCCTCTTTCTTCCTCCTCACTCTATTCTGCCTCCTCCTCCTCCTCCCTCTTCTCTCTCTCAGCCTTCTCCTCCTCCCATTTCCCTCTATTACCCCTTTGGGCGCCCTTCCCCACCGCCATCTGCAGTAGTATTCAGGAAGCACACTCAAGCTTGGCTAAACATTCTGGGAAGACGAACATCAATATTGGAACAGCATATAGACACACGAAGGTCTCGGCAGCGCTGGCTCTACGGCATGCGTCAATGGTGTGTTTCCTGGATGTGACTGAGACGGCAAACAGGGCGCGTTGGAGAGCTCGCTGACGAAGGGAGACGTCGGTTCACGCACGCGCAGGCGCAGCGACCGCGAGCACAGACGCATCTCACTCGGGGAACCGGACTTTACACAAGGGTTTACGGGGTTTGCAGTTCCTCGCTGTTTCTGGGCTGGTGGGCTGTGCTGCCTCTGCCTGTTGCTGTGTCTTCCTCTGTCTGTCTCTCTTGCTCTGTTTCTCTTTCTCTGTCTGTCTCCTCTCTGTCTCTCTTGCTCTGTTTCTCTTTCTCTGTCTGTCTCCTCTCTCTTCTCTCTTCTCTCTTCTCTCTTTCTTTCTCTCTCTCTCTTTCTTTCTCTCTCTCTCTCTCTCTCTCTCTCTCTCTCTCTCTCTCTCTCTCTCTCTCTCTCTCTCTCTCTCTCTCTCTCTCTCTCACACACACACTCACACACACACACACACACACACACACACACACACACACACACACACACACACACACACACACACACACACACACACA
>NC_091552.1:1045957-1063457 GCF_042767895.1 Penaeus vannamei
CAACGGCCTTACTTACACGTCCTGAATGAATAACGGTTTTTCTGCTACATTTTATTGCGTTAGACTTTATGGTCCTGAACTTGTTTTAAGTAAAAATCGTTCTTGTGTGACTTTCTCTGTGGTAGGAACGAGGGAGGTAACCATGCTGTGTGTCCCTCCGAGTTGAGTGTAAATGAAACAGTGATCAGTTAGCCATGAATGCCCTGTCCTAACTGAAGCCCCTGGTCCCTCGTGTTCCCCGGATGGCAGGACTGGACGCTCCTCCTCGCCTTGGCTCCTGGCTCCCCGGTAGTGCGTGAGGCCTCTTGATCCGGTCCCTGCGAGTCTGGGGCTTAGAATCTTGGAATCTCTTGTAAGTCTGTTGAACTTCTCGGTTTTACCCTCTTGATTTCACGAGCCGTGCTGTCTGCCGCCTGGGGTATCTTCCTCTTAGGTCGCCTTCTCCCGGCGCCCCATGACATACTTCCTTGACTGAGACGTCTTACGCTTGACACCTTCTTTAGCGCCTTCTAGAAACCGTTGGCTCTTTGTGCGCTGTTTGGTCCGGGGCCGGGAACACCCTGCCCTCGAGTATGTAGGCGAGGAAGGCTCCTCAGGTGGCGCGATGTGACTGAGGAAAGCTACTGAGGAGAGCCTGCAGGTGTGGCGGGGCGGGCACGGGCTCTTATGGTCCGGGCCGTCAAGCAACACGTTCCTGCTCCTCGACCACCCGTCTTTAAGGCGGTAACAGTGTGGTTTCCACAGTCGATAACCACGGGAGCGTCTACGGGGAGAGTCAGGCTCGGCGCCCTTACCATTCGACTGTGTCAGGCTGTGCTCTCGGCTTTCCCCCGCACTCGCAGTCAGTCTGCTCGGGCTTCTGGGCATCCACTTGTCGGGGCCCTGTCGGTGAGCCAGATCTCAGAGGATCACTCGGAGGCGTTTCACCCAGTTTGCCCCGCTCCTTGACTGTGGCATCCAGCTTTGCCCCGAACTTCCGCACTTCTATCACTCCAGCATTCACTTCCACTCGTAGACTATTGCTCCCAGTTCGCGCGGCCCTTTATAGGAACAGCAAGCCCAGATCGATGCCTCATTCCCAGGCTGGGACCAAGGTAGAACTCGCACAACAGGTTATGTGGAGCAGATCTGTGCCTCCTCCCAAGATTGGACAATCCTGAAGGTTCCTGATCCACCTGGTCGACCTCATTGTCTCCTCCTCCTCCTCCTCCCAGCTGGAGTAACAGGTAGTTAGCCTCGCCTCCCCCCCCCATCCCCCCCGCAGCCTTGTTTTGGTCTCGCGGGAGATTCCAACTTGCCCTCAGCGCCCCCTTCTCCTCCTCCCTTTCCCCGCGCCCCCCCCCCCCCTCTGCAGACTCAACCTCCCCCTCTAAGAGTCACTATGTTACCCCCTCCCCCCCACCCACACCCCAGCCTCCACCCCGCAGATCGATAGCAGCTCAGCCTGTCATCCACTGCCCATCATCCCCTGAAGTCCGCCTTACGGACGCCCTCCCCGATAAGTACCACGTCTGACATCACCGCCGTCGTTGCTGACGCGCGACAGCCACCTCAGCTCAAAAGAGGGGTCTGGGGCAGTTCAGCCAGCCCCCCCCCCCTTCCCTCCCTTCCCCCCCGCCCAGAGATCTCTCAGCCAGTCCCTAATCCTAAACACGGAGGGCATCCGATGGGTCCTCTTGGCTTCACCTTCGAGTCACCTATATTTACTTCCCCTCTGACCTCTGACCTCCCGTTCCGTAAGATGACTGTGCCCCCCCCGACATGCTTCCCAAATGCAATAACAAAGTGTCCCTCCCCCCCCCCCCCCCCTCCAGCAAGAGTAACCCCCTACACTCCCCCCCCCCCCCAGCAAGAGCAACAAAACCCATACACTCTCCTCTTCTCCCCCCTACCCCGCCTCCCCCCCAGCAAGAGTAACCCCCTACACTCCCCCCCCCCCCCCCACCTCCACCAGGCACCCGCTGCGCTCTCTCTGTCCACCATCGCTCCTGATTTTTGTGCAACTTCTCTCCTCCAACCCGTCCAAGTTCGTGGTCTTCATTCGCCTCTTTCTCGATGGCTCCCCCCCCGTTCTCCTCGCGACACACTCTCCCCCAATATTTATCGCCTCGAACCTACCTCCCCCCCCCCTCCCCCTGGCTGGCTCTCGGCGGCCCCCCCTCCCTCCCCCCGTGCGCCAATTCTCTCTCCTCTCTCGTCTCTTCGTCTCGCAATTCTCTCTCCCCCCCCTCCCCCTGGCTGGCTCTCGGCGCCCCCCCCCCCCTCCACACCCTCCCCCCGTGCGCCAATTCTCTCTCCTCTCTCGTCTCTTCTCGCTGTCTCTTCGTCTCGCAATTCTCTTTATTCCGTTTTATGGTGTTTCTTGTTCTTCTTTCCTCCGTTTATTAGTCCTCGCCATTATTCTTTGTCTTCTTCCTCTTCTTTATCTTCTCCTTCTTCTTCGTCTTCTTCTTCTTCCTTTGTGTTTTCATCTGCGTCTTCTTGTTTTGCGTCTTCTTCCTTCTTCGTATTCGTTATGTTTGATTTACTTATTTGACTGAAAGTCATATTCCTTTATATAATTTTGATTTTTGTTGTTATTTTTATATTTTTATTATCTATAACATATTCATTATTGTTATTATTATTGTTATTTTTATAATATTATTGTTATTATTATTATCATTATTATTTTTTAATTATTTTTATAAGTATTATTTTAGTTGTTATTTTTTTCTTTTATTATTATTTATATTATTATTATTACTATTATCATTATTGTTATTATTATTACCATTATTGTTATTATTGTTATTATCATTATAATTATTCTTATTATTATTACTGTTATTATCAGTATTATTATTGATATTATGATTTGTATGATTTTATTTTACTGGTATTATTATTATTATTGTTGGTGTTTTTTCTGCCTTGTTTCGTTTCCCTTTTTTGTGATATAATAATTGTCACGTGTTATGATTATTACTTTTTACGTTTCATTCATTATTGCTCGTTTCTACGTCTTTGGCTTTTTTATGGTTTCTTTTTTCTTTGTCTTGTCATTTCACTTTCATTTTATTCTCTCTCTCTCTGTTTGTCTCTCTCTCTCTCTCTTTCTCCCTCCCTCTCCCTTTCCCTCTCTGTCTCTCTCTTTCTCTTTCTCTTTCTCTTTCTCTTTCTCTTTCTCTTTTTCTTTCTCTCTCTCTCTCTCTCTCTCTCTCTCTCTCTCTCTCTCTCTCTCTCTCTCTCTCTCTCTCTCTCACACACACACACACTCACACACACACACACACTCACACACACACACACACACACACACATACACACACACACACACACACACACACACACACACACACACACACACACACACACACACACACACGAGAGCGCGTACACACAAAACCTACTTTCTGTCATCATTTCCTCTTTATCCCACCCAAGCAACCACACCCACATCCATTCTCGCAAACTCACTCTCAGCATAAACACTCGGGGAAATACTGATTAAACCTATTTCCTTTACGTTATATATATATATATATATATATATATATATATATATATATATATATATGTATGTATATATATATGTATGTATGTATATATATTTTTGGGGGGTCGGTTTCTTGTTCCGGGCGTCGTCGTGACACAGGGACTCCTCGTAGCGATCGAGTACTCAATCAAATGACAACAAAAATGACAACAACAAAATCTGCCCCAAGTGAATGGCGAGAGACCCTGACACAACCTCTGCATGTTTCCTTTAGTGTATCCCGGCCTCCCTTGCTTAGCCCCCCCCACCCCTACCCCCTCCCTCCATTCCGCCCTCCTCCCTCCTCCCTCCCCCCTCTCCGCCCCAGGCCTTTCAAGATCGCATGTACCCCCCCCCCCCCCCTTCGCCCCGCCCCCACCAGGTGACTGCTGCAGGAGAGCGTAGGAGAGTCGAGCACGTGTTGCATGAGCGGCGTGTGATGAGTGAGCGGGTGAGTAGGACCGCTAGGGTGAGGGGGGAGGGGAGGGGGCAGGGAGAGCCGAGGCCACCTGGAGCGGCCAAGGGACAAGCCGTCTCGGGGCCGGACCAAGAGGCGTCGCCGCCGGGGTCGCCGCCGTAGGGCTGGCGCAGGGCGTCTCGCGGGCAGGGAGGGTCGGCAGGGTCGAGGAGGGGCTCACACTCGGCTATCTCCCTCACTGGTCACGCCCGCTGAATGTCCACAGCTCGACAGGACACGCTTATCGTACCCCGCCGACAGCGATGCAATTTTATTTCAATTTCTTACTTTATTTTATTTTTAGCTGTAGATTGGAGAGGCAGCGTGACAGTATGAGTGAGTATAATGTAGGGTGCGACCGGTGGAGGGTAGGCGACCACCACCGCGACGACACCCCCCCTTGGGCCGCCCTCAGTAACGCGCCTTTTGGCAGCTTGCAGAAGCAAGTGTCGATCATGAGCCTGAACCTGAACGCCAAGATCGATGAGATCCAGTGTCACCAGCACGCCGACACCAGCGCCGCCCTCCTCGCCATCAGGTGGGTCCGCTCGCACAGGGCGCGGCCGAGCTGCTTCCGCCAACGCCCTGGTCATCTCGTCATCACCCATTCCCCGTCATCACCCACCATTGCCCCATCAGAGCCACCCTCGGGGCTCTCTCGCCGTCATCCCCAACACTGCCCCAGCCGGCACTCGCCATCACGTTCCTCATCAGAATTCGCTGCCATCGAGTAGATAGTTCATCAGTTTTAATCTAAGCAGTCTAATCTCGAATCTCTCTTACTTAACGATTAGTGACTGCGCATATGATCGCCAGGTATCCTGTTTCCCTTGCAAGGATACGGTCACGTAGATGCAAATGTGTTGGATCCTTTTCCCTTTTGGCAATCTCTCTCCTGTCAACCTCAGCAAGGACAGCCACTTTATTGGACACACCTATGATTACGGAACGAGGGAGAGAGAGAGAGAGAGAGTAATCTGTGTTGTCCTTTTTGTTTTGTAGATGTGATATAAATCAATCAAATAAATCAATTTTCGTCCTAGAAATAAAGTTCGTGATTCATTCAAGCAGATTCAGGATCAAAACACTGATTTTTAACAATCTTTAGACATGATTATGCATAAAAACATTTTCATAAATCCCCTTTGGTATTTGAGAAAGAATTAGGGCTGTATTGCTAGTTGCTGTGTTGATGATGAAAGTGGAATTTCAGTGATCTTAATGCTGTTCTTTACCTCCGCACGGGTGTGCGCGTGTGCGTGCGCGCAGGTCGCAGCTGCAGGACCTGACGAAGAGCGTGGAGAGCTGCCAGAGCGAGGTGGTCGAGGTGAAGCGGGACATGGTGGCCATCAAGCACGAGATCGACACCCTCCAAGCCGCCAAGGAGGAGATCGAGGAGCTGCGAGACGCCGTCGACCGCCTCGAGGAACAGACCCGACGCAGGAAGATACGCCTCCTGGAGCAGGTACCAGTCAGACCCCGTCTCCCCCGTGCACCCCCACCCACCCTTTCCGTTCGAGTGCATCAGGCCGCAGAGCCACGCACGCGTCCCCAGCACAGGACGTGAGGGCGCCCCTTAGGTCTCGCTGGACTGGCGATCCGCCTCTCCCGGGCTGGCGCGGGGCGAGGGAAGGGATCGGCTCCTCCGGCTGCTTGAGACATCTCCTGTTCCGGAGGGAGGGATAGGCGCGCGCGCACACACGCACGCACACACACACACACACACACACACACACACACACACACACACACACACACACACACACACACACACACACACACACACACACACACACACACGCATATATATGTATATATACATATATACATGTATATCTATACACATATATACATATATATATAGATATATATATATAAATATATAGATATACATATATACATATATATATATATATATATATATATATATATACATATTATATATATATATATATGTATATATAGACATATTATATATATATATATATATATATATGTATATATATATATATATATATATATGTATATATATATATATTATATATATATATACATATATATATATATATATATATATATATATATATATATATACATATATATATATATATATATATATATATATATATATATATTATATATATATATTTATTTATTATGTATGTATATAAATACATATGTGTATGAATGTATCCTTTTCTTTATTCATTTATTTTATTCATATGTTCATGCCTATACCGACATACACACGGATAAACACATAAGCCAAAAGGGAAGGCCCGAGTGCGTGCGCGCATGCGAGCCAGTGGCCCCCAGATCCTAGAGCGGGGGGGGAGGGGGGGGGCACCGATCACCCGCGCCCCATCTTTCAAGGTCGCGGCTGCAATCCCGCCGTCTTGAGGAGGGATTTAAGACGCATCCCGGCGGGGGGTCCGGATGCGCGGTCGTCTGGCTTCAGCCCCGAGTGGATTGTCGTTTGTTAACCGTCTTGCCGCGGCGGCCGGGCCGGGGGCGGCTCGGCAGGTGCGAGTCGCAGCCGGGGAAAATATATATATATATATATATATATATATATATATATATATATATATATATATATATATATACATATACATATACAAACATACATACACACGCACATTCATATATACATGCATGTACATACATACATTTATACGTACATAGATACATGCATACATTTTTACGTACACACACACACACACACACACACACACACACACACACACACACACACACACACACACACACACACACACACACACACACACACACACACACATATATATATATATATATATATATATATATATATATATATATATATATATATATATATATATACCACTTGAAGTATCCCAAGTTTATTTATTAAACTCGCGAGCTTCGTCCGCGCGCGCCAACTCGGCCTAAGTTTCACCATGAATATCCCCCGAAAGGAAGTTCCCGCCGCCGTTCCTCGCCGCCGGAAGTTGCCTTTCGCGAACGGCCTCGATCCGATTTCGCGTCGGTCTGTCGTGGCCGTTTCGTTGGCGCGCTTGCACTCCCGCACGCGCAGGTACGGATACACGGACACACGGAGGCATACACGAACATGCGAGCGTATGTATGTCATATATTTATATATATGTATATGTATATATATGTATATATTTGTATATATGTGTATATAGGTATAATATGTATATAGGTATGTATATTTGTATATATATTGTATGTATGTATGTATATGATGTATGCCTACATATGATTCAAAACGGAATTCAAAGTTCTAGACCCGGATATTTGCATTATTAACTTGTTCTGAACGACAACGAATGACGTCACGATTCAAGAGACGTAAACAAACGCTCGTCGACGCTGCATCTTCACCGGGATTCCATTCATACCTTCTCTGCCTTTTGTCGCGTTCGATTCTGTGTTTGTTTACCTTTTCCTCTATACGGTCAAAAAAAATATAAGCTCTTCGCCACGCGCTCCGGATAAACAAAAGAACGCCGATAAGTACATATGGCGGATCGGAATCTATTCATGGTGGATCGGAATCTATTCATGGCGGATCGGATTCTATTCCTCGGGAGATGTCTCATGCTAGTCGGAGGAGGGAAATACGATGAGAAAATTAGAATAATTATTTGAGTAAAAAAAAGAAATTAGATCTGACGAAGAAGAAGAAAAAAAAAAACGAAGAAAAATTAGCCAGATAATATTGACATGAAAAAGGAAGCACAAAAGCCTTGCATGTTAGAGGAATCGAATCTCATTTTTAGAAGATTTTTATTTACTTTTTGGCTTCTCTCCTCATGCTTTATTTTTTGAGAGATTACTGGATATTTTGAGTAATATTTTCGGTTTAGTTTGGATTAGGATTGTATTGTTTGTTTCCTGAGGAAAGTTTTATTCAGTTTGTATGTTATTTTTATTTTATATATATATATATATATATATATATATATATATATATATATATATATATATATATATATATATATCCACACATGAGTACGTACATATGTGCATCTGCTAATATGTATATATATGGAAATAAACATGTATTTATATTATATTATATGAGTATGTGTGTATACATACATATACTTTACAGATGTATATATATATATATATATATATATATATATATATATATATATATATATATATATATATGTATATAGTGATATATACATGATATATGTCTGTGTATATATGTGTATATATATATATATATATATATATATATATATATATATATATATATATATATATATATATATATATATATCTTACAATTCAGTATCTCATGTCAAAGCTTCCTCTATGAATTATTGTACTCTGCATGGATTTGCTGTCAGTTATTATCATTATATGATTATCACTACTGCTTTTGTTATAATTATTATTTTGATAGAATTATCAGGGACTTTCTGTTACATACTGATAGTACAAAATTTTCTGCCTGTATTTTTATTGAATGTATCCTTATTTCAAGATGAATGTCTCTTGCAACTATTTCACATTCAGTGACTCTTATTAGTTCTTTAAATATTGTTAAAACTAGGTAGCATTTCTAAAATCTGATTCAAATGTTTAAAACTTTTGTTTCAAGTAGAACCTAACTTCTTTGTCGAACAGATTCAAATTCTCTGTGTTTTATTCATATCTGATAGATTTATTCCATGGTGACTTTCCCAATATAACTTAATCATGTTGATTTAATCCTCAAAATGTGTGAATATTGATGCCACAATATGAATTTTCATTTTGGAATGGTTGAATCCTTCTAGCTCAAGGTATGTGATATAAACATTGGTCGTAGCTTAGTATCAGTAAACCTGAGGTGACGCTTGCATGATTATATACATATAAAAATGCGACTTTAACCCCTACCGCCAGTTGGCATAGGATCTAAAACCTTCACATGCGACTGAACCTCTCCGACGTGCGACGTGTTGCCAGAGGGCGCGGCAGAATTGGAACCCCTTGCGTCACTTGGACAATTCTTTTGTATATACTTCCCCCTTTTTATCCAAATTTCCACTTTCACGCGAGTCGGTCCTGTGTGTAGGACGCTTGGACCCTCCTTAGGCTCACACGGACTTTGTTTTGATATAGGCCTACTTGCAAGTTCCATAAGGTTTCATGTTTTGGATTTATTTTCTTTTTGTCAATTTTCGCGAACTGGTATTTTTTCTGAACGAGACGGTACCTTTGTCTTTGAATTGTTCCCTGTGCTTTGGTAACACATGCCAGGAACAGCTTAATGTATATTCGGTATTCGGTATTTTATAAACTAATTTATACTTATATTGTTCACATATTTCCTAAGAGGCCAAAGTAGATACAAATAATAGAATTGTCCTCATAATCACTGTCCAGAGTGCATAACTTCCCTCCCCCCAAATATGGCTAAAGTAAACAAAGCGACGAATAACACCCATGCCTTTAATTTCTCCCTAAATATCGAATGCCAGCGAAAGAAGTGTGACTAGAGAGACGGTCCTCCATCACAGCTGCGAGCGGGTTGGCGTCCTAGCTCATGTTTATATTGCTCAGATGTTGAATAGAAGGATTCACTCTTCCAGACTCTGCCACGCTGCAGCTGCTGCCTGTGGAAGGCTAATGCTGCTGTTGTATACTTTTCCCGTTGAATTTACTTCCCTCCTCCCCTTTTTCCTACTCTTTTTTGTTGCTTTGTTGTATTTCGTTGGTGCATGTTTATGTTATTTTTGTTTTGAATAAAATTTTGTATTTATATGCATGACTTTTTGTTTATTCTCCACCTATAAACTGCCGAATCACGCAACCGAGGATGACAACGATATTTCGCGGTAATTTTGTTCCACCGCGCGCCGGGGAAGAGGATTCCCCCAAACCATTTTGTTTTCCTTTGCATTCGAGTAAGAATCGGTGGCTATGGTAGTGGAAGGAAGGATGCAGTTGAGTGCATCTACTTCCTTTTTTTTTATTATACATTGATGTAAGGGGTTTGGGTCTTATTGTATGTTAAGAAGTGTAATGCTGTAAATGCGGGTATACTCTTCATTTGAGTTGTATTCCCTTCTCTAGAAAATACGGTTTCTATAGTGCTTTGAATTTTAACTTATGACTAAGAAGAAAAAACAATATATCGACGAATTGGCATTGTTTGAGAAGAAATTGGCGTCCTTTTTGCAGGATAGCAGAGTCTACCCTGTAGGTTGGTACATTTTCTTTAGCTGCGATCCGGCCGCTTACCCGCTAGTAAAGACCGCCATCTTCTGAGCTTGGGAGCCACTTGTGCGAAAAGTTTTAAGTGCTGGGAGCTATGCTATGTCATCATTCACGGCATTGGTAAATCCCCAAACTATTAAAAGTTAACTCAGTTGTGCCGGTCGTGTGTGACCGTTTAGACTAGCATCGGAATCGGATATCTTTAATCAGAAATGTATTGGACTTATTTTAGAGTAATTACAATTCAGCCGTTGGTTATGCTAGTTTATTTTCTTTAGTCTCTGTCAGTGTTTGAAGGCTTGATGCTACATTGGTGTCTTTACGCGGAAATTCCCTTGTGAACCTGGCATTTCCACGTGTGTACGAATGAAAACGATAAATACAATCTACAGTTTAATATTTGCATAAATCTATAGTAAAATGTTACCCTGTTGAGCAAACTCGAATATTAAAGCTGCAACCTGTATACGGACTAGTAATTCTCGGGTTTGGACTTTGTAAAAGAAAACGTACACGTCGCCGACTTCCACAGAAAACTGGAAAGTGTTAGAGGATGGGATACTAATATAAAACTGTATATGCTCTTATTCACACACTATTTTTTATTGTTGCACATACTTACAGTTGTATTTGTTGTCGTTTAATATTTAAAATAATGCTGATTAATAATGCCAATGTCGATGTCGCTGTTGATGTTGCTGACTTTGAGAAATATAATTCCATTTTCATATTACTGTTGTATTTGATGTTTTTTGATGTTGTGAATGTATATTTTATTGTTATTGGTGATATTATTGTTGACGAATCTTAAATGACTTTCTAAATAGAGATATCAATGCAATGTTATTAAAGTATTATTTTTATTATGTTTATGTACGTTTCTTGTATTGATGCCCTAATCATTATCATTATTATTATTAGCATTATCGTTATTGTAGTTATTATTATTATTATCTTTTTTATTGTTATTGTTATTAAAATCATCATCATCATTGTTATTATTATTTTTGTTATTATTATTGCTACTATCACTGCCATTGTTATTATCATAATTACTGTTATTATTATTATTGTTATTATTATTATTACTGCTGTTATAACTAATATTATCATCATTATTATTATCATCATTGGCGTCATCATTATTACAATTATTACTGTTATTATTATTATTATTATTATTATTATTATTATTATTATTATTATTATTATTATTATTATTATTATTATTATTATTATTATTATTATTGTTGTTGTTGTTGTTGTTATTGTTACCATAATGCCTAGAACTTCTCGATCATTGCAGATAATAAGTACATAGCTATCTCTACTGAGTGGGTTCTAATTAAACATTCATTATGGTTAGAATCCTCACATACATAGGATATATATCATTGATTAAGATTTTATACTTTTATTATTGAGAAACCTCCCTGCTACTAACTCTTTCTCATCTAACACATTTTATGGAGATTTCCCTCCATTTCTCATCCAGCACATTTTATAATCTCCCGCCTTTTCCCATCTAGCACATATTCTGGAGATCTCCCCCTCCTTTCTCATCTAGCACATATTCTGGAGATCTTCCTCTTCCCTTTTGTCATCTAGCACATATTCTGGAGATCTCCCCGTCCTTTTGTCATCTAGCACATATTCTGGAGATCTCCCCCTCCTTTCTCATCTAGCACATATTCTGGAGATCTCCCCGTCCTTTTGTCATCTAGCACATATTCTGGAGATCTCCCCGTCCTTTTGTCATCTAGCACATATTCTGGAGATCTTCCTCTTCCCTTTTGTCATCTAGCACATATTCTGGAGATCTCCCTCTTCCCTTTCTCATATTCAGGTGTATTTACCTGAATTTAGAATTATACTCACTGCTGTGCCCTGCTTGTGAAAAAGGACGCATGGTAAGTCAGATTAAAAGAATTCTGTTTCTTATATGTATTGGCAGAGAGGGTTAGGCCGCTGTTGAACACTATTTTTAGCTTATTTTCTAAAAGGAAATTTAAATGAAACTATTTTTATGTATACTTTGTGTCTACGTGTATGGATATTTACGTGTGTATGTGCGCGCGCGCGCGCGCGCGCGCGTGTGTGTGTGTGTGTGTGTGTTTTGAGAAAGGGAGAGAGAGAGAGAGAGAGAGAGAGAGAGAGAGAGAGAGAGAGAGAGAGTCTGTGTGTCTGTATGTGCGTATATGTGCGTGCGTGTGTGTGTGTGTGTTTAATGAATGATCCTATAATATATAATATATATATCTCACCTTTTGCAAGTACATGCCGATAAGGTCGCAATTCGAAGACGCCGGAAGTATAAATTCACCCGCGCGAGACCCGAGGTTAACCGCCGCCGCCTCATGTGTCTCGCTGATCGGGCGTGTGACAATAATTACGCGGCAGGGCGAAGGTGCAAATATTCTGCTCGGTGGAACCATTCCCCACGAGCCGAGGAGAGGGAGGGAGAGGGAGAGAGGGAGAGAGGAGAGGGAGGAGAGGGAGGGAGAGAGAGAGAGGGAGAGAGGGTGGGAGAGAGGGAGAGGGAGAGGGAGGGAGGGAGGGAGAGGAGGCTGCTCGGTGGAACCATTCCCCACGAGCCGAGGAGAGAGGGAGAGGGAGAGGGAGAGGGAGAGGGAGAGGGAGAGGGAGGGAGGGAGGGAGGGAGGGAGGGAGGGAGGGAGGGAGGGAGGGAGGGAGGGAGAGAGGGAGGAGAGAGAGAGAGGGAGTGGGGTGGAGTGAAGGAAAGGGGAGGGTTGGAAGGAGAGAGATTGATGAAGAGAGGAGGATTGGATGGAAGAGATAGACGGAGAGGGGAGGATTGGAATGTGGGGAGATAGATGGAGAGGGAAAGGTTAGTGCAAGGTGAAAGTGTAGGAGAAAGGAGAAAGATTGAAAGAGAGAAAAAAGGAGTGGAGCCTAACGAAGAAGCGAGGAAAGATTCGAAGAAAGAGAAAGGGTGATATTAATAATCGTGGAAACAGAGCATGTCTTAAACCATGACAGAAAATATTTATATAAAAAGTACTTGTATATTTGTGTGATATTAAAGAAAGTTCCATTTTTTCTTGTTTATCAACGCAAATATTTTTCAGCATTCACTTAATTTGGTTTCACATGAATGTTTAGTGTTTCACCCCCCCCCCTTTCATGTGGCATATGTGTACAGTTACAAAAAACAAGCTGATAACTTCACTATTAAGAATCTTATCAATAATTCATTTGTGGATATAGATGCTTCTCTTCTCTGTGAATGATTTATGTACTAAATCGATCGAAATCCCAACTGTATAGCATGTATATCCACTCTTTTATTGTCCCCATACCCCGCTTGTACTAAGATCGCGATGTTATCAAGACAAATGCTATGATTCCTAAAACGTCAGGGAATGAGATGGCATTATATTTATCTTTACATTGTCATGGATAACGTCTCGTTTCTGTGTCAGATAGCGAGTCTTAAGTGAAAGACGGGCGCCTCCCTCCCTCTCCCTCCCCCCCCCGAAAAAAAGTTCCCCCAATATATTTTGAAAACCGGACAGCGACTGTGTGGGCAGGTCTTCATTAGTTTGATAAGTTGGGGGATAAAAGCTTCCCGCCGGAACCCATTGGCGAGAGGAAGGGTTGGCGGGGAGGAGAGGAAAAAGGAAAGTCTGAATAATGGCGACATCTGCTTTTACCTGGACACCCGGAGCGCCGCATATAGGGTCTGCAGTAACAGTGGGATAATGAGGGAGGAGTTTTGTTCAGTGTTCTGCGTTTGCGGGATAGGTAATCGGCTGTGATAGTATATCTTGGGTTGGTACTTTGTTTTTTTATCTGTTTTAGCTATTTAATTACGTGTTTATCTATGTTTGTGCTCGTGTAAGGACGGCGGGAGGGATAGGTAATTGGCTGTGATGTTATGTCTTGGGTTGGTACTTTGTTCTTATCTGCTTTAGCTATTTAATCAAGTGTTTATCTATGTTTGTGCTCGTGTAAGGACGGCGGGAAGGATAGGTAACCGGCTGGGATGTTATATCTTGGGTTAGTACTTTGTTTTTATCTGTTTTAGCTATTTAATTACCTGTTTATCTATGTTTGTGCTCGTGTAAGGACGGCGGGAGGGATAGGTAATCGGCTGTGATGGTATGTCTTGGGTTGGTACTTTGTTCTTATCTGTTTTAGCTATTTAATTACGTGTTTATCTATGTTTGTGCTCGTGTAAGGACGGCGGGAGGGATAGGTAATCGGCTGTGATGGTATATCTTGGGTTGGTACTTTGTTTTTTATCTGTTTTAGCTATTTAATTACCTGTTTATCTATGTTTGTGCTCGTGTAAGGACGGCAGGAGGGATAGGTAATCGGCTGTGATGTTATGTCTTAGGTTAGTACTCTGTGTTTTTATCTGTTTTAGATATTTAATTACGTGTTTATCTATGTTTGTGCTCGTGTAAGGACGGCGGGAGGGATAGGTAAACCGGCTGTGATGTTATGTCTTGGGTTGGTACTTTGTTCTTATCTGTTTTAGCTATTTAATCAAGTGTTTATCTATGTTTGTGCTCGTGTAAGGACGGCGGGAGGGATAGGTAATCGGCTGTGATGGTATATCTTGGGTTGGTACTTTTATGTATTTTATCTGTTTTAGCTATTTAATCAAGTGTTTATCTGTTTGTGCTCGTGTAAGGACGGCGGCAGCAAGAGTGGAAGAGTGGAAGAGAGTGGTATATGCCAAGTGACGCCGACTAGGTTAGCCATTGTTGCTTCGCTCAACTGCCGGTCGGAATGGCGTTCTGGTGCAAATCGTCCAGCAGCGAGCAATGAAAAAAAAAATTGTTTGCGATTGTATTTGTTTGTACGAAGTGGATATACGAGTGGGGAAGTGGGTCGAGAAGGGGAATTGATTCTGGGGAGATTTAAGGACTAACAAACAGTCTGGATTTGAAGCTGTTGTTCTAATGGGTTCACTGATACGAAGTCGGATATTGGAAGATGGTTCAGATTTGTCTTCATCGCTGACAAGCTGATGAATACGGAGAGAGAGAGAGAGAGAGAGAGAGAGAGAGAGAGAGAGAGAGAGAGAGAGAGAGAGAGAGAGAGAGAGAGAGAGAGAGAGAGAGACAGACAGACAGAGAGAGACAGAGAGAGACAGAGAGAGACAAAGACAGAGACTCACAGACAGACAGAAAGAGAGAATGGGTTGGTTTGGCTTCGTAGACACTCACAAGCGACGCAACACTCACTCGCTCACTCACTCGCACACTCACTCATTCAATCGCTCACTCACTCTCACAAATCCCAGGCAAAGGGACGCATGCAACTAGATCAGTTACACTCATTTGTATTGTACGGTATTGTATGAATGGATACCTGTGTATTACGCAGACTACACTTTAATTAATCAAGTCAATGATTTACATTTAGGAGAGGGAGAGGGAGGGAGAGAAAGAGGGAGGGAGAGAAAGAGGGAGAGAGAGAAAGAGGGAGAAAGAGACACAGAGAGAGAGAGAGAGAGAGAGACAGACAGACAGACAGAGAGAAAGAGAGAGAGAGAAGAATGCAATGCGTTGATAGAATACGCACACTTACCCATAACACACACACCCATATTTCACATGAATTTGATCCACAATTTCCGGTTATTGTTCTGGATCCTCGTCTGCGAATGCCGTCCGTTTATGAATGCTAATGTAATGTTAATGAGATGCGGTTGTTAGACACACACATGCGCTTTCTCTCTCCATACAGTTACTTACCTTTTACGTAGCTCCGACGCACACACATCCACGCGCGAGTGAAACCAATCAAACTTGTGCCCAAATACACACGCACTTACAAATTACTGTGGATGTTACGTGAGATTTTACTTTATTGATAAAAGTACATGTTTTTTTGTACTCTTTCATGTGTATCACGTGATTTTATTTGATGGCTCAAGCCCTGTTTTATTTCTTTATTGTTTTATTTATTTGTTTTGTTTGTTTTGCTAAATGTTTTACACTTATTTATATGTAGGAGATAGTTATATATTGTTTTGAAAACTTGTAAAGTATTAAAGATAGTTAAATGTGGCTTTGCATATCCGTAGATTTTGGAAGTAAGTTGACTATGGGTTTTAAAACACGCAGACTTTTGTGCTTTTTTCCGTGAATGGAAATCTGTCAGGAATCACTCATATTCGTGCATATACAGTCACTCATCATATTAAATACACACACGAACATATTTTACATATTTTAGTAATCCCTATTACACATTATTTCATTTTATCGCAGCCATATTGGATCCATGCTTGCAAAAGATTGAAACGGATCCTTGTTCAGTTACATATCTGTTTGGCGTGTACAAATAAAACGTTAATATTATTTAGTAGTAAACACAAGAGTTCCCGCATCTATATATAGGGATTTTAGTAATTTATTGTTATTGTTGGAATGTTCGTTCTGCAGTATTATCCTTTTGTTATTTTAATGTTTTAATTTACGCTTGATTTTTTTTATAGTGAAACGTGTGTAGTTCCGTCTAGTTGTACACAGTGTATATGTATGTATTTTTTATGTAATTAACTTGATCACATACATTCATATAGAACACACACATGTTCACATAAACATATGCATTATTGTGTTTATTCATAAAATAGAGATGAAACGTTGACATTATGTGCCACACAGTATTTTTTTTTCTTTATTATTTTTTTTTATCAATACAAGCACTCTTTTATATAGGATATGGAAATAAAGTTATTATGCTCCCGTTAGTAAATAATTTTAATAGAAGCGAGGAGTTAATTTGCATATGGATAGATGAATAGAAAAGATACAACACGGATAGAAAAAAAAACATTGATAACAGACACATAATTTAATTAAGATAACATAATTTGCATATGGATAGATGAATAGAAAAAGATACAACACGGATAGAAAAAAAACATTGATAACAGACACATGCACGTATCATGTGATTACCATTGAGAAAGTTGTTGGTATGACGGTGTGAGATGCGGATACTCACATAGATTAACATAGAGACACTCGGTTATGTAAGGATATTGGGAATGAGTTGCTTGCTGGTTATAGCTGGGTATGTCATTGCTATGTGTTGCTTCATATTTTACGTCATAGAGAGAGAAAAATAGGAACAGGTTTGGTTTAAATTCATCTTTTGGTGAACAGAAAGGTACTTTTTAGATGAACATTTATTTATTTTTCGGGTATAGAAGAAAATCCTTATCAGTTTACACAATGTTATGCCTTAACGTTTGCTAGACGAATTATTCCATTGTTGAATTCAACCTTTGTGTTCATAGTAATTATAAATAA
>NC_091552.1:1068457-1070957 GCF_042767895.1 Penaeus vannamei
ACACCATCGCTTTTAATATATTCAGTTTATTATATTTAGCTCTTTCCACTCGGATTCCGCCACACACATGCAGGATTCAATTCCTCTTGGTAAGTGTTCTGTATAATCTTCCAACAGCAGTAATCCCCCCCGCCCCCCCCTCCCTCCCCGTCTCCTGGACATTATTACCATAACAGCCACGCAGCTTCACAGATAATCGTCACTTGAATCATCTTTACGTGCCATGTTTTTTTTATTTTTAGCATTCTCCCCATGATGCCATTATTAACAGCACACTTTTGCAACAATGCGTTTAAAGCGGATCACTTCCATTCCAACTTATTCACCGGAGTATCTCTGTGGCCATAACACTCCCATTATGCGTCTTTTTGAGGTTTCTCTTGCAACATCATTGTGGCGACGCTTCCGCACCACCTGCCGCAGCATTTCTATCTCGAGAGGCGGTATCAACGTCGTTTCTGCAATAAGGTGATGCAGCGGCGCCTCCAAAACACCCAGGAAGGAAGGGCGGTCGTTGTGCTCGTTCTGGCCGCGTGAAGTGCGTTTTGAAGTGCGTCGCTGGGGGGGGTGACCGGGACTCGTTTCCCCCGCGCCGTAAATATGAGTCATTTAACCCGCTCGTAACTCAGCGCTTCCCGTAATTGTCTAGAAATGGCTCTCAAGTGGCGGCCGGAACAAAGGCGTTTTCAATAGCTCGGCTGCGGGGGGAAAAAATCGCGCAAGACTTCAAATTAGCGGCGAGAGAGATTGGCTTAACAGACGCGGCTGAGGACGGCGGCTGCGGGCCTGCGGAAGTGTCTGGGCGGAATCGGGAAAGTGCCTGGGTGGGCGGTCGAGTGGCTTTGATCTTGTTTCGTCTCTCATTTTCTTGTCCTTCGAGAAGCTACTGTATCAGCAGCGGAGGTTTGGCAGTTCGAGAGGACCTTCGAAGAGAGCGATCTGCGAAGGGTAAAACGCGCGGGCTTCCATGGAGGGTAATTTTGAGTCCAAATTCCCCAGCGACAGTTCTGCCGTCCTCCCTCCGCGAGTCTCCGGTGAGAGCAAAACCAGCAAGCAATATGAAGAAGGCGAGAAGGACCGGATCCAAACACGCCACTCAAACGCAGAATTACACAAGCAAATTGTGTGGACGTGCTATCAGCCCAGAAAAAAAACCACATGGACTCAGTGTTTGGACAAAAAAGTACGGTCATGTGCTGTGGTATTAAATAGTTCAGAGTATGTTGATCACGTGTTGGAACATGTTTGTTAGTTTACGTTTTATTATGAAGATTAATTTGGACATTGCATTGCTAAGTGAATAGGATGAAAGAAGCAATTACGGATATTGTTTTTACTGAAGGTGCAGTAATTATTATTTTTTTCTCTCTTTTTTTTTACTCTTTCCAATTGAAGTTGATTACTTAAAACGAGTGACGGAGGAAGAGGCGTGTTCGGCGGATCAGCAGCATGGACACGTTCGGAGAGTAATATTCATGCATGATGGAGTAGGAAACTTGAATTGTCTGCGGTGCGGTTCTGCTGCGGGACAAGTTAGTGAAATACGAGGGTCGGCGGCCGCAGAGTTTCGCCCCGAACCGCCGTGCTCGGTTTCATAGCGTTGTTATCGGGGGGGGTTGTATAGGCCTATGTTGGTAGGGGGGTTGTATAGGCCTATGTTGGTAGGGGGTTGTATAGGCCCATGTTGGTAGGGGGGTTGTATAGGCCTATGTTGGTAGGGGGGTTGTATAGGCCTATGTTGGTAGGGGGGGTTGTATAGGCCTATGTTGGTAGGGGGGGTTGTATAGGCCTATGTTGGTAGGGGGGGGTTGTATAGGCCTATGTTGGTATTTTTGGATTATTGCACCTCTTGGTCAGAGGAACGGCCCCTATGGTGCATGTCGACGGAAAGAAAATAATTTTATTTATAGCCTATACTCTGATGGTCGAAGGGATCATTAGTGCAGTGACTGAGACTGAATTTTACGGATTTAATGAGTGGGACTCAATCAATTTTACATTATTATTTTTTTGGGAAAGGAGATAAGTGATACGAAACTACAGTGATAACTAATATGCGAATGTGAATGAGGTAACGGAAGTAAAGAAGGAAGGAAAACACTCCTTGATTGCATACTGTCATCTTGAGTAACGAAAATACCTGGATATCTTTATGTTGTCGGTGTTTAGTGCAACCGTGGAAGAGGTTATATAATCCAGTTTGAAGTACGTGTTTGTTCTAGAATTATATAATCCAATTTGAAGTACATATTAGTGAAAGAATTATATAGCCCAATTTTAATGATAAATTTGGGTTAGATTTGATCTAATTTGAATTAAATATTAATGTTTGAATTATATAACCTAATTTGAATGACATATTAGTGATTGAAAATTATATAACGCAATTTGAATGATCATTTAGTGTTAGAATTATCTAATACAATTTGAATCCCGTATTAGTGTTCGAGTTATATAACCCAATTTTAATTATGAATCAGTATTAGAATTATATAATCCA
>NC_091552.1:1075957-1078457 GCF_042767895.1 Penaeus vannamei
AGGGAAGGAGGGAGGGAGCGAGGGAGGGAGAGAGAAGGGGGGGAGCGAGAGAGAGAGAGGGAGGGGAGAAAGTTTTTTTTTTTTTTTTGTCTTTGTCTATACCATGTTTTGCCCCCCCTCTCTCTCTCTCTCTCTCTCTCTCTCTCTCTCTCTCTCTCTCTCTCTCTCTCTCTCTCTCTCTCTCTCTCTCTCTATCTATCTATCTATCTCCTACGGTTTAAGATTTTATGACTGGTCATTCTTCAGCATTCTTACTCTTTTCCTTAACTTGCTATTTTCTTATTATCCCCGTAATATAACTTTCCCATCTTTGCTCGACAATTTTTAACTCTTTTACTTTCTTCTGCGCTCTCTTTACTCTCTCTTTATCCGCCTTGTATTTATCTTTCCATCCCATCATCTTTCCGTATCTGATCTGTTTAATTCGACTTTTTCTTCCCACTCCAAACTTCGTTCATAATATTCTCAATTTTTGACTCATTTTACCTTCCTCTTCGCTCTCTTTACTCTCTCTTTATCCGCCTTGTATTTATCTTTCCATCCCATCATCTTTCCGTATCTGGTATGTTTCATTTCGACTTTTTCTTCTCATTCCAAACTTTCATAATATTCTCAATTTTTGACTCTTTTTACCTTCTTCTTCGCTCTCTTTAGTCTCTCTTTATCCTCCTTGTATTTATCTTTCCATCCCATCATCTTTCCATATCTGATCTGTTTCATTTCGACTTTTTCTTCTCATTCCAAACTTTCATAATATTCTCATTCGCCTCGTCCCTTTCCGTCGCCGCCGTGTCCGATTCCCTTTCCTCGACAACACGAAACACGGGAGTAGAATAAGTCATCCGGGATTTCCTTGTTGAAGCGATTCGGACACGATCCGAGGCGGCCTTCTCGCGCCGACCTCGCTGGGTTGAAGCTCATGCATCGTGGCTCAACCTCACCTAACCTAATCTGGTCTGGTTGGACCTAACCTAACCTAATCTGGTCTGGTTGGACCTAACCTAACCTAATCTGGTCTGGTTGGACCTAACCTAACCTGATCTGATCTGGTTGGACCTAACCTAACCTAATCTGGTCTGGTTGGACCTCACCTAACCTAATCTGATCTGGTTGAACCTAACGTAATCGAACCTAACCTGACTGAACCTAACCTAATCTGGTCTGGTTGAATCTAATCTGACTGAACCTAGCCTAACCTAATCTGATCTGGTTGGACCTAATCTAACGTAACCTAACCTGACTGAACCTAACCTAATCTAATCTGTGTGAATCTAACCTAACCTAACCTGGCTCATCCTAACCTAACCTAATCTGATCTGGTTGAACCTAACCTAACCTGTTTGAACCTAACTTAGCCTAATCTAATCTGTCTGAATCTAACCTAACCTAACCCGGCTCAACCTAACCTAACCTAACCTCCTTTTAACCCTATACGACCCTAATTTAGGTTGTTATGAAGCAATCATAATTTTATAGAATTCAGTCTTGTTGTAACCCAACGGAACCTAACCTTCCCTCATCGAGCTCAATCTAAACCAACCAACCTAGCCTAACCTTGCTAACAAAACCCCCTTTTCAAACCAAACCTAACGAACCCCCAGCACCAGTCGGCTTCCCGGCAGTCGGGTCCAGGCCGCCGCCGGATCGGGTCGGTCGCTCCGGGTCTCTTTAAATCCAGTCCGGGAGACGGAAATGCACACCATGTAAATCGGGGTCTCATGGCGAACGGCCGGCGATGTCGAGTAGATGTCTCCATCGCATCGACTGGCGTGGCGGGGCTGTATCCCGGGCCTTTTGTGTCTCGAAAGGTCAGAGTCGGGTGTAATCTGAAGGTCAAGGAGACTTTGTATTTCTTTTCGGCCATCTTTTTTTTTTTTTTTTTTTTTTTTTTTTTTGGTCATTTTACAGGAAACACGCGAGTTAAATTTCCGAGGCAGAAGGCCGTGTTCACGATTTTAAAAGAAAGAGAGAGAGAGAGAGAGAGAGAGAGAGAGAGAGAGAGAGAGAGAGAGAGAGAGAGAGAGAGAGGGAGAGAGGAGAGAGAGAGAGAGAAAGAGAGAGAGAGAGAAAAGAAAAAAAAATCTGCCGTATTTTGCAATTCATGGGGTTCGCTTCCAACTCCAGTAAAGCAATGTTCAAACGTCGAAAGAAAAGAAAAAACAAGTAAAGAAGAATACCAAGAAAATCAAACTTGAAAAATAAGAGGGGGCGGAGAGGTAGGGGGAGGGGGAGAGGGAAGGGAGGGAGGGGTGGATAGAGAGGGAGGAGAGAGGGTGGAGGAGAGAGGGGAGAAGGGGGAGGAGAGAGGGAGGAGGGGGTGGATAGACGGAGGAGGGGGTGGAGCAACCTCTAGGTCGACATTACAAATAAATGACTCATTGATTTCCTCTGGATGGGGTGAGGGAGGGTGGGAGAGAGGAGGGGAGGGGGGGGGCGGCATACCAATCTCGGCGTTCTTGATTTCTTGATAACTCCCCTCTACTCTTGATTCTTCTCGTCA
>NC_091552.1:1083457-1088457 GCF_042767895.1 Penaeus vannamei
CACAGAAGCCCCGAGGGAGGCTTAGCGAGTGGGAAGTCACGGAACCCAGACGTGGAAAGAGCAGGATGCCATAGTATTGGGTACGATGACGCGGTTTTGGCATCTCTGAGGCATTATTTCGGACTTTAAGGGAGAATTAGCGACTAGCGAACGGATGGAAAGAGGAAACGGGTTTTTATTTTCGGAGATAGGGATAATCGAAAGGAGAATGTGATGGAAGGGAAGGGAAGGGAGGGGGAGCGCCAGACGACGAGAGAGAGAAGGTACGTGACAATAGTATTTCGTGGCCTCTCGGTAACTCTTCCCCCTCCCCCCTCCCCCCCTTCACTCCCCCCCCCATTCACTCCCTCCTCTCGTTTTCTCGCGGGCTCTCTCTCCTTCGCCTCTCTCTTTTTTTTTCTCTTTCTTTATTCTCCCCTCGCTTCTCGCGCTCTCTTCGATCCTCCTCCACTCTTCTCTTTCTTTCGACGTGTCCTTTGACTCTTACGGGCTGCTCTCTTCCTGCCTTCCTCTCTGCCTCCTCCTTCCTGACCTCCTCTCTTAATTCCTCCTCCTCCCTCCTCCTTTTTCCCTTCTCCCTCCATCCTCCACCTCCCTCCCTCCTCCACCTTCCTCCCTCCTCTCTTCGACATCCACCCTCCTACCTGCACATTTCCCTTCCTCTAACCTGCCTTCTCCCTTCCTTTCTTCCCTCCTTCCCCCTCCTTTCTCTTCCTTCTTCCCATCTCCCTCCACCCTTCTCCCTGCACATTCCCCCTCCTTTATTCTACCTCCTTCCTTCCTTCCTTTCATCCTTTCTCTCCTCCTTCTCTCCTCCTCCCTCTACCTCCTTCCTTCCTTCCTTTCTTCCCTCCATCGTTTACCCTCCCTCCTTCTCTCCTCCTCCCTCTACCTTCCCTCCACCTTTTCGCCCTGCACATCCCCCCCTCCACTATTCTACCTTCTCCTTCCTTCCTCTCTTCCCTCCCCCCCACCCCCCGTGCCCCCTCCCTCATTTCCCCAGAGTCGGACAGTGGATGAAGACTATTCATAGCAATAAAGGCAGGAAGTATATAGATGGAGTAAAAGTTTCAGCGGCGATTCAACGGCGGCGGCGGTGGCGGTGGCGGCGGTTAGGGTCTGAGCAGGTTACGTAATCTGTAGTGTAGTTACGGCGCCTTAGCCAGGGGAAGCATGTGAGGCGGCCATGAGTATTAGTTCCCGGATGTAAGAAGGGTGCTGTGAGTCGGGTTATGAGGTTCGCTGTATCGGGGTTGGATCGGGTGCTGTTGTCGGGGGTGGGTGAGGATGGGGGTTGAGGGTGGGGTGGGGGGAGGGTTATGCGAGGGGTGGAAGGGGGGGAGGGGGTGAACTGGATTGCGTTTGGGAAAGGTTTTCGGGTAACTGTGAGGTGCGAGCGGGGAGCAGCGGTGGTGGGGGTGAGTGAGTGAGTCGCGTTTTGTGAGTGTAGTTCAGGGATCTTATGAGGAAAGGAAATGGCGGGGGTATTCTCATTCTCTCTCCCTCGCTCTTTATCTCTTTGTTTGTCTGTCTTACTGTCTCTCTATCTATCCATCCATCTATCTATCTTTCTAACTCAATATGTCTATATATTCCCACCTTCTCTCCCTCCCTCCCTCCCTCCTCTCCCTCTCCCTCTCCTCTCCCTCCCTCCCTCCCTCTCCCTCCCTCCTCCTCCTCCCTCCCTCCCTCCCTCCCCTCTCCCTCCCCTCCCTCCCCTCTCCTCTCCTCCCTCCTCCTCCCTCCCTCCTTCCTCTCCTCCCCTCCCTCCTTCTCCCTCCTTCTCCCTCCTTCTCCCTCCCTGTTTTTCTTTCCCTCCTCCCTCCTTTTTTGTATTATGATGAACTCCCTAAGCCTAATTTATAGTCGTGGGACGGAACGACGTCGATTTTATGATCTCAAGATAATATAATTTAACGGTCTTGGCAACCAGTCAAGCTTTGTTGGGGGCTCGCTGTCTTGAGGGGGAGTGATGTTGGATGTTTAGGGGGAGGGGGAAGGGGAGGAATGAGGGGTGGATGTGAGGGGAGGGAATGAGGGGAGGAGGTGGAGGAAGGAGGGAGTGTGAGAGGTGGATGTGAGGGAGGGGGGTGAGTGAGGGGAGGGAGGGGAGGAGGGTGGAGGGGAAGGATGGATGTGGGAGGGGGAGAAGGAGGAATGAGGATGTGAGGGAGGGAGAGGTGGATGTGAGGGGAGGGAGGGGTGAGTGTGAGGGGAAGTGATGTGGTGATGTTTAGGGGGAGGAGGGAAATGAGGGATGATGAGGGGAGGGAGGGAGGTGGATGGGAGGGTGAGTGTGAGAGGAGGGATGAGGAGGAGAGGTGAGGAGTGAGGAGGAGGGGAGTGAGGTGAGTGGAGAGGAGGGAGGGTGGATGAGGGAGGGAGGGGTGAGTGTGAGGGGAATGAGTGGTGAATATGAAGGGAGTGAGGTGTGAATGTGAGGAAAGAAAATAAGTGGTGGATGTGAGGGAAATGAGTGATGAACGTGAGGCAAGAAAATGAGTAAGTGTGAGGAATTGAGGAATAAGTACCGAACGTGAGGGAAGTGAGTGGTGAATATGGAAGAAGGAGATGAGTGATGAAAGTGAAGACAGCAAATGAGTTATAGGTGGGAGGAGGAGAATGATATATTCGTAGGTGGGGGGAGGAGGAAGGAGGAAGGAATAATAAATGAAGGCAAAGCAAGGGCCAGAATTATGAATACGATGACGGAATAAGAATGATAATCTTGGAAGATCAGAGGAAGGCAAGAGGCGAGAAGGAATGAGGGAATGTTGCATAAGGGATAATATTGCAATAGGGTCATAGAAAGTTGCAAGAGAGGCCATGGCGAGTAAAATGCAGCAAGGGAGGGAAGGACGGAGAATGTTGCAGGCAGAAGAGGAATGACGAGGAATGAAAACGAACGTTACATGACAACATAGGATGGGAGACAGAGAGAGAGAGAGAGAGAGAGAGAGAGAGAGAGAGAGAGAGAGAGAGAGAGAGAGAGAGAGAGAGAGAGAGAGAGAGAGAGAGAGAGAGAGAGAGAGAGAGAGAGAGAGAGAGAGAGAGAGAGAGACCAGAGAGAGAGAGAGAGAAACCAGAGAGAGAGAGAGAGAGAAAAGAGACAGAGAACTAGATAGAGAGGAGAGAGAAAAAAAGAGGGAGAGAACCAGAGAGAAGAGAAAGAGATAAAGAAAGAAAGAAAGAGAAAAAAGAAATAAAGCGATAAATAGATAAAGAAAGAGATAAAGAAAGATAAAAAAAAAGAAAGAAAGGGAATATGTTACAAGGGGGAAGGGTTTAATGGCAGAAAATGAGGGCATTCGCAGGAGGGCGTCGGAAGAGCCTTGGAGTGGTCAGACTCTGTTTTGGTGTATGATCTTCAAGGGTGTTGTGTACACAGGGGGGGGGAGATGGGCGGGGGAGGGGGAGGGGGAAGGACAAGGGTGTTGTGTACACAGGGGGGGAGAGATGGGCGGGGGGAGGGGGAGGGGGGAAGGACAAGGGTGTTGTGTACACAGGGGGGGAAGATGGGCGGGGGGGGAGGGGAGGGGGAAGGAGGTCGCCTCGGAGGTCATATGCGTGTGTTGCTCTGTTTGTTTGTGTCTGCGTTTGTCTCTGCGACTGTGCTTTTTGGAAGATGTGTGTGTGTGTGTGTGTGTGTGTGTGTGTGTGTAATTGTGATAAGGATAAAAGATGAGGTTAAGACGGAGAATGGAAAAGGAAGTGTTGATGGGAAAGAGAGAGGAGGAGACAGGAGGGAAGAAGCACACGAAAGGATGATAAACAGATAGACAGACAGACAAACCGACAGACACACAGGCAGACAGACAAAAAGACAGAGGCAGACAGACAACCAGACAGACAGAGAAAGACAGACAGACAGACAAAGATGGACAGACACACACAGACAGAGATAGACAGACAGACAAAGATGGACAGACACACACAGACAGAGATAGACAGACAGACAAAGATGGACAGACAGACAGACAGACAAACAGACAGACAGACAGACAGACAGAGACAGAAAGGAGAAAAAGCCCATGGAGATGTACACTTCTGTATTTATATGAATCCACGAAAACGAGCGTGCATGAACTATTGTCCACGGGGCCGGTATTGATATGAAAGGAAAGTTCCAGAGAAAAATGATACGATTTGTTGAGTCATATAAAGTCTAGAGTGAATATCTGTGTTTTATGTGTGCGGGGCGAGGGTAATCTAAAGGCTAAAAGTATGATAGTGTTATTATTATGATATCTCTGTCCGATTCATGTTTAAGGAAAGTTTGGAGGGGGAAAAAACATACAGGGGAGACATGACTTGCAGACTTGACTTGCAGACATGACTTGCAGACATGACTTACAGACATGAGTTACAGACATGACTTACAGACATGACTTACAGACACGACTTACAGACACGACTTACAGACACGACTTACAGACACGACTTACAGACATGACTTACAGACACGACTTACAGACATGACTTACAGACATGGACCTACAGACATGACTTACAGACACGACTTACAGACATGACTTACAGACACGACTTACAGACATGACTTACAGACACGACTTACAGACACGACTTACATACATGACTTACAGATATAACTTACAGACATGACTTACTGTTTAATAAGATGTGTTTCCTCTAATTGATTCTCCGAAATGGAAGGCGGAAAAAAATATAATATGATACGGTTGCCAATTTCGAGATTTTAAGAAAATAATGATAGACGTGAAGAGTCGAAAACTTTTTTTTTTCCTTTTTTTTTTTTTTTCTTTTTTCTTTTTTCTTTCTTTCCAGGGATCTCCTCGATGACCAAGAGAGGGATGGAGGGGGAGGGATAGGGAGGGGGGGGGAGGGGGAGGGAGAGGGGGGGTCATAGGAGTTGGGAGGGAGGGAGAATTGGGGGCTGAGAGTGGGGTGAAGGGAAGAGGATGAGGAAGAAGGAGGAAGGAGGGGGAGGATAAGGAGGAAGAGATGAAGAAGGGAGGAAA
>NC_091552.1:1093457-1103457 GCF_042767895.1 Penaeus vannamei
TGACCCCTTTTTTTTTTTGTCTCCTGGCTGACCTATTTCCTCGTTGCCTCGGTCATCCTGACGAATGGCCCTGCCCTTCTCCCTCCTGTCTTGACCTACGTCCCTCTCTGCTTCGCCCTCTTCGGTATTTTTGGCTTTTTGTCGATATCCGATTTCTCCACGTTCAGTCTCTCGTCGATATCTGTTCGTTGTTGCTCCACATGCAGCCTTCCGTCGATTGTATTTCCACGTTCCTCCACCATTCTATCTTCCGTCCATATTTGTTCCCTCTCTTTTTCCCACATTCAACATTCCGTTGTTATTCCTTCCCTGTTTTTTTTCCACATTCAACCTTCCGTCGATATTCCTTCCCTGTTTTTTTTCCACATTCAACCTTCCGTCAACATTTGTTTTTGTTCTGCCACATTCAACCTTCCATTGCTATCTGTTCCCTTGTTCCTCTACAGTCAGCCTTACGTCGACGCCCTTTTTGTTGTTGTTTTTCACATTAAACCTTCCGTCGGTATTTGATTTTGTTCCTCTACCTTCAACCTTCCATCCATACCTGTGCTCTTCCATCGAGTATCTATTCCCCACATTTATCCGTCGACATCTCTTATTTTTTTTTCCATATAGAGTACATCTTGCCTCCATCTTCTTAATATTCTTATCCTGGTGAGGATAATGCACAGTTCGCCCCGAAGACGTTCCTCACTCTCCTCTGTTTTGACTCGTTAGGCGTCTGTTCACCCCCCACCCCCACCCCTTTGCGCTGAAAGGCTTGGCGGGGCCACGGCAGCGTCGCCCTCGCCTAGCATTGTGAGGCCGGGCGAGGAATAGCTACCTGAGGGCGCTGGCGAAGATGTAGGAGGCGGTGTCAGACGAGGATGATATTAAACCTAGATGTCGAGACTTTATTGACGTCGACAGTAATGATGTCAAAAACGATTATGTCGAGCGTAGTAATGTCAAACTTTAATGATGTCAAACCTAGGTGACATCATGACATGATTATGACAACATATTATGATATCAAACCTAGGTGACATCATGACATGATTATGACATCATATTATAATATCAAACCACGATAAAATAATCTAATGTTGTCAAGGCGTAATGATATCAAACCTAGGTGACATCATGACATGATTATGGCATCATATTATGATGTCAAACCACGATGAAATAATTTAATGATGTCAAGGCGTAATGATATCAAACCTAAGTGACATCATGACATAATTATGACAACATATGATATCAAACCACGATGAAATAATTTAATGATGTCAAACCTAAGTGACATCATGACATAATTATGACAACATATGATATCAAACCTAGGTGACATCATGACATAATTATGACAACAAATTATGACATCAAACCACGATAAAATAAGACCGTAATGTCAAACCTTGGCGATGTCAGAGCGCAGTGATATCAGACTCCAGTTGGCTCATTAGTGGTGTCTGCGATATTTATCATCAGCTCGTGTCCTCGATACGCAGAGGCGGTTCCAGCGGCGGTTCCAGCGGCGGTTCCAGCGGCGGTTCCAGAGGCGGTTCCAGCGGCGGTTCCAGCGGCGGTTCCAGCGGCGCCATAAAGCAGGCGCCACAAAACAATGGCGGGCTGTTTGTGATTTCCGGCGGAGCTCACGAAATAAAAGAGGGGAGCAGAGCCGCTATTAATTGACTGTAAATCTGTGAATATGTATTAACAATTATACTGATATACCTGATTTGTGGAGATAACGACGCGGAAATTGGATGTGGAATATGGCTTAAAAATGTATAAATAAAAAGGGGAAAATGTCGAAATGATGCATGGCGTTCTAGAAAATGTTGCTCTTTTATGAGGTCAGATTTTCTATGCTGATGATCATGCTATCGCTCTAGCGCTGATGTTTATTTTTTCCGGGATAGGAAGGGACCAGGTCACACACAGGCATGCACACACGCACGTGCGCACGCGCGCACACACGCACACACACGCACTCACACACACTCACACACACTCATACACACACACACACACACACACACACACACACACACACACACACACACACACACACACACACACACACACACACACACACACACACACACACACACACACACACACACACACACACACACGCATACACACGCGTGCTCGCACGCGCACACTTACCGACACGTACACACACTCCTCCCCCCATGTTTATGTGTGTATGCTGCAGGTTGCGCCACATGAAAAATGTCTAGACTCCTATTTCCGGCGAGCGCAGAGGCGTTGTCCCGCCAGTCCATCTCCCGCCGCCCTCCTCGCCCCCTACTCGCCCCCTCCTCGCCCCTTCCTCGCCCCCTCCTCGCCCCTTCCTCGCCCCTTCCTCGCCCCTTCCTCGCCCCCTACTCGCCCCCTCCTCGCCCCCTCCTCGCCCCTTCCTCCCTCGTCGGCAGTGACGAACGCCCTCGCCTCTCGCACGCCGCGCTCCGGGGTCGCGTTGCATACTGCATTATTGTTAATGAGGGAGAATGGGCGGCGAGGGCGAGGAGGAGAAGGGGAGGGGAAGGGAGGGGAAGGGGAGAGGAAGGGAGGGGAAGGGGAGAGGAAGGGAGGGGAAGGGGAGAGGAAGGGAGCGAGGGGCGCTGTGATGTCACACTTGCGGCAGCCTGGCGGCGCTCCAGCGAGTTAAAGTAGACCTGCCGGGGTCTGAATTCCCCGTGTTTGTTCCCGGATTATACCTTGCCACGGGGGAGGTGCCGTGGGCGGGGGCGGCGGCGGGCGTTCGCGAGGGCGCCTGGGCGGGGAAGGACCTCCGGGAAGGAACTCCGGGACGCCGCGTGGAGTGGCACTGATGACAGGAGGCTGTCAAGGAGGGAGTGCCAGCCACGTCCGCCGTCTGACGGATTAGGGGTGCTTTTAGGCTGTCGTTGCCGTGGCGCTGTCTCTGCTTGCGTGTCTTTGCGTGTCTGTCTGTGTTAATGCGTGCGTGTATGTGCGTGTGTGTGTGCCAAGCTGCCATGTGCGTGTACGTACCCCAACCTGCCATGTGCGTGTATGTGCCCCAACCTGCCATGTCAGTGTACGTACCCCAACCTACCATGTGCGTGTCCGTACCCCAACCTGCCATGTATGCGTGTCCGTGCCCCAACCTGCCATGTCCGTGTATGTGCCCCCCAACCTACCATGTCCGTGTATGTGTGCCCCAACCTACCATATCCGTGTACGTGCCCCAACCTACCATATCCGTGTATGTGTGCCCCAACCTGCCATGTGACCGTGCCCCCCAACCTACCATGTATGCGTGTACGTACCCCAACCTACGATATCCGTGTGTACGTGTACCCCAACCTACCATATCCGTGTGTACGTACCCCAACCTACCATACCCTCCACGCCGTTCTTTTCCCTCCGGAGCTCAGCTTGATGCCGGGGACGCGTCGGGGGCACCTAATAGGCCCCCGCGAATGACCTCAGTGACTCACCGCCGTCGCCTGGGAGGAGGGTGACTCGTGACGGGCCGAGCGAGGCATTGTCTTATTGATCTAAAACGCGGAACGGAGCGAGTTCGGGAAGAACGGTGTTTGTATGGGGAGTTGATTGAGGGCTTGGGGAGGGGGGGGGTGGGGGGGGGGAGTGGGAGTGGGCCTTCCGGGTTCCTTCTCCTCCTTCTTTCTTTTCTTCTTCTTCTTCTTTTCTTTTTCTTTTCTTTCTTTTTCTTCTTTCTTCCTCTTCTTCTTCTTCTTCTTCTTCTTCTTCTTCTTCTTCTTCTTCTTCCTCTCATTCTCATTCTCCTTCTACTTCTTTTTCTTTTTCTTCTTCTTCTTCGTCTTCTTCCTTTTTCTCTTCCTCCTCCACCTCCTCCTCCTCCCCCTTCCTCCCTCCTCCTCCTCCTCCTCCTCCCTTCCTCCTCCTCCCTCCCCCCTCCCTCTTCCTCCTCCTCCACCCCTCCTTCCTCCTTCCCCTCCCATCCCCTCCCCCTCCCCCTTCCCCTCCCCCCTTCCTCCTTCCCCCATTCCTCCTTCCCCTCCCTCCTCCTCCTCCTCCCCTCCTCCCCCTCCTCCTCCTCCTCCTCTCCCCTCCCCCCTCCAAGCAGGGAGACCTACCCGCATCCTCCCCAGGGGCCGACCTGTTGTAGACCAGACGCGCCAGGTGTGGAGGGATAACAGAATACGGTGAATTTTGGCAATTTTCACTCGGATATGGTTGTCGTGCTCGGGTTAGGGGGTGAGAGGGCGAGCTGTTTTGTTGCTTATTTTGTTGCGCGTTAAAGAACAGATGCATAAAACACGGGCGGTGTGCAATTCATGAGGCTAAATGGGCGGTGATGCTATGTGGGGTCTTTTTTGTGTATCTATCTACCTGTCTGTCTACCTCTCCCTCTGTCTTTCCTTCTCTCTATTTATCTATCTGTCTATCTATCTATCTCTCCATCTCTATCTCTCCCTCCCCCTCACCCTCCTCTCCCTCTCCTTTCCTCTCCTTCCCTCTCCTTCCCTCTCTCTCTTTCTCTCTCTCTCTCTTTCTCTCTCTCTCTCTCTCTCTCTCTCTCTCTCTCTCCTCTCTCTCTCTCTCTCTCTCTCTCTCTCTCTCTCTCTCTCTCTCTCTCTCTTTCTCTCTCTCTCTTTCTCTTCTCTCTCTCGCTCTTTCTTCTCTCGCTCTCTTTCTCTCTTCTCTTTCTTCTCCTCTCTTCTCTCTGTCTCTGTCTCTCTCTCTCTCTCTCTCTCTCTCTCTCTCTCTCTCTCTCTCTCACTCTCTCTCCTTCTCTCTCTTTCTCTCTCTCTCTCTCCCCTTCTCTCTCTTTCTCCTTCCCTCCTTTCCTCCTTCCCTCCTTCCCTCCCTTCCCATCCTTCCCTCCCTTCCCATCCTTTCCTCCCTTCCTTCCTCTCCCTCTCCCTCTAAGTAAATAAAAGAGTGACAGGTAACGCCATTTTCCGTCGTGTTGGCCCTCGTTCGCCCTTGTTCGCCCTCGTTTGGCCCGTGAAAGGAGGCCTAAGCGACCGGCAAATTACTCTGTATACATGTCTCAGACGCGAGCATGAACCTATGAATACAAACACGCGTATTGACTCCTGCTTTGTGGGGTGAGAGAGGGTGTGAGATCGACGTGTTTTACGTTCATTATTCCTTCGATGTGTAGAAGGACACGGAAGGCTAATTATATGTCGCCTTGACGATTTATGTGTGTGTGGTACGAGGGTACTTCTTTCATTGGTAAAGGTATTGCTTGAATTCCGTATGAGAGAGAGGGAGGGAGGGAGGGAGAGGAGAAGGAAAGAGAGGGAGGGAGGGAGGGAGAAGGAGAGAGAGGGAGGGGGCGAGGTAGGGAGGAAGGGAGGGAGAGACGGAGAGAAAGAGAGAAAGGGAGAGCGTTGTATATATGGGTACACCGTGAGGAATGCCTTTAAGAGAGGTAGGGGGTCGTCCTTGTCCATAGTAGGTGATAAAATGGATTTTGAGTCAGCGGTTACAGTCGGAGGTGAGAGCCGTGTCAGGGCTGTGAGCTGATACTGTCATTTGTCAGTTTTTTTGGCATGTCTGAAGACGTGTTTGTGCTGTTAATGATGAGGGCCGAACGTAACGTAGATCAGGAAAGGGTATAAGGAAGATAAAACAAAAGAAAGTGAGGAAGATAGGGGAAGAGAGAGGAGGAGGAGGAGAAAGATAATAAATTCAAGTTAAATAAAAAAAAGAATTAGTCTTTTACCAAACGCCAGATTTATCGGCATGTATCGCCAAAGCCGCACAGGAAAGGAATGGTCGCAAATTTGGTGTCATTACCATACATTATGTAAAACAGCCTTAAGGATTTTTTTCTCCCGCGGAGCAATCAACGAAGCCGTTTTGCATGCGTGTTATTGCGATGCCCCGCGGCTTTATGGCACGTGGTGACGTAAGCCGACTCTATGGCACGTGGTGACGTAAGCCGACTCTATGGCACGTGGTGACGTAAGCCGACTCTATGGCACGTGGTGACGTAAGCCGACTCTATGGCACGTGGTGACGTAAGCCGACTCTATGGCACGTGATGACGTAAGCCGACTCTATGGCACGTGGTGACGTAAGCCGACTCTATGGCACGTGGTGACGTAAGCCGACTCTATGGCACGTGGTGACGTAAGCCGACTCTATGGCACGTGATGACGTAAGCCGACTCTATGGCACGTGGTGACGTAAGCCGACTCTATGGCACGTGATGACGTAATTGCAGAAGCTGCGATAGTTCACGGACGGACGCAGTCGACGGTTCCGCGAGGGAGGGGGTGTCGACCTCCTGATTCGTGGCAGCGTCGACCGCACGCCCGCGAACCGCTGATCGATTCTTGTTCATATTTCTTGTTAACTACAGACCTTGACAATGCCGTTCGTGTTTTTGGCTGACCCACCTTCGCCCTTTTTTTTTTTTTAACGAAAATCACGGAATTACTTGAATGACCCGTGACTGTTATTCGGGCTCGGTTGCGTAAGAGTGGTCGTGGCGAGGGAGAGGGAGAAGGGGAGAGAGAGGGAGAGGGAGGGAGAAGGGGAGGGAGAGAGGGAGAGGGAGAAGGGGAGAGAGAGGGAGAAGGGGAGAGAGAGGGAGAAGGGGAGAGAGAGGGAGAGGGAGAGGGAGAAGGGGAGAGAGAGAGGGAGAGGGAGAAGGGGAAAGAGAGGGAGAGGGGGAGGGAGAGGGAGAACGATGGCGATGGAAATAAACATAGATACAGATCAATAGATTGACAGATAGATAAATATATAGATAGATAGAGATAGAGAGAGGGGATAGGGGGAGAATGAGGTAGAGAGAGAGGTGGGAGAAAGTGGTAGAGAGAGAGGAAGAAAGGAGTAGAGATAGAGAGGAAGAGGGAGATATGGGTAAAGAGAATGGATCAGGGAGAGAGAGGAAGAAAAGAAAAAAGAAGCGACACGAGAAATTGGACCGAGAGAGAGAGATAGAGAGAGAGAGAGAGAGAGAGAGAGAGAGAGAGAGAGAGAGAGAGAGAGAGAGAGAGAGAGAGAGAGAGAGAGAGAGAGAGAGAGAAAGAGAGAGAGAGAAAAAAAGAGAGCGAGAAAGAGAGAGAGAGAGACCACCAGAAAAGATAATAAGTTCAACCCTCACATCACGAATAACACGATAGGCAAGGTCCCCGTGGAAGTGCAGGTAACCCAAACTCTCTCGCGTAACAAGCCAGATTTCTAGCTGAGTGAAGAATGCCCCCAGGCTTAACACGCACGTGTATCGACCTGGGAGGAGGTAAGGGGGAAGGGGGATAGGGAGGAGGTTAGGGGGAAGGGCAAAGGGAGGGGGAAGGGGGATAGGGAGGAGGTTAGGGGGAAGGGAAGGGCAAGGAGGAGGTTAGGGGAAGGGTAAAGGGAGGGGGAAGGGGAATAGAGAGTGGGTTAGAGGGGTAGGGATTGGCAGGGGAAGGGGAAGGGCGACAGGGAATAGATTAGGGTGAAGGGAAGGGTTAGGGCAGGGAGAAGAGGCGACTGCGAGTAGGTTACGGGGGCAGGGAAGGACAAGGGGAGCAGGGGGGGAGGGGGAGAGGGGGAGAGGGGGAGGCAACACGACAAAAGTCCTGCTTCTCTGAAACTTGACGTGAACCTCGCTCCCGGCTCGCGGTCGCTCCCCACAGTCGCAGCGACGCCCGAGCGGGAACGACAGGTTATTTTTGTGCGCCGGGTGCGAGCGGCGTGCGAGGGCGGCCGGAGTAGTGAGGTCGTGCGGTCGTGCGTCGCCACGTGTGTGATTCTCGTCGTGTTTATCGCTTGACGGGTCCGAGGTCGTGCGTCGCCATGCTTGGTCCGGGGGTAAGACACGGCTTGCAGTCTCATTTCTCTTCTTTTCCTTTTTTTTATTGTTTATTGGTTTGGTTCTAGGTCACGTGACTCTGTGGTGTAAAGTAAGGCATGTTATGTGGTCGCCACATGTTGGAAGAATCACGATAAGGCCTTTTGCAGTATGTCAGCTGATACGTGGCGTTGCGTTGCCAGTTACGTGATCTTGGACCCGGCGACCCGCACTGGCAAGCAGCCCGATTGAAATAAGCACTGACACAAGGCGCTTTCGTAACTGTCACTAACACCACGCTGTGTCGGCATCTTCCGTCCCTTCCCCTCCACCCTCCCCCCCTTCCCTTCCACCCCCCACCCCTTTCCCTCCGTCCGTTCCCTTCCACCCTCCCCCCTTCCTCCACCTTTCCCCTCCACCCCCCACCCTTCCCCTCCACCCTCCACCCTTCCCCGACCCCTTCCCCTCCACCCTCCACCCCTTCCCTCTCCACCCACAAAACTTCCCCTCCACCCTCCACCCTCCACCCCTTCCACCCCTTCCTCCCTCCTGCTTTATTTAATTACTTCTCTTCCCTGTTCCTTCCCTCTCTCCCTACTTATCCCACCTTGGCTGTTGGCGCGAGACCTTCCCTTTCCTACGCATTCTCGGAGTGGCTTCCACGAGACAGTGGAGTGGTGCTGGGTCGTTTGCTTCTTCCGCTCTCTCTCTTTCTCTTTCTCTTTCTCTCTCTCTCTCTCTCTCTCTTTCTCTTCTCTCTTTCTCTTTCTCTCTCTCTCTCTCTCTTTCTCTTCTCTCTCTCTCTCTCTCTCTCTCTCTCTCTCTCTCTCTCTCTCTCTCTCTCTCTCTCTCCTCTCTCTCTTTCTCTCACTCTCCTCTTTCTCCTCTCCTTCCTCTCCTTCCTTCCCTTCCTTCCCTCCCGCCTTCCCTCCCTCAATCCTTCCTTCCCTCCCTCAATCCTTCCTTCCCTCCCTCCCATCCTCATTATTTCCCTCCCTCCTTCCTTCCCTCCCTCCTGCCCTCCTTCCTTCCCTCCCTCCTGCCCTCCTTCCTTCCCTCCCTCCCTCCCTCTTTCCCTCCTTCCCTCCCTCCTTCCCGCCTTCCCTCCCTCCCTCCTTCCCTCCTTCTTTCACTACCTCCTTCCCTCCCTCCCTCCGCATTCCGAGAACCTCAAGTCTCCCTTCCGCATCGAGCTTCCCTGTTGATACTAGAGGAAGGGAGGGTCGTCGGGGCAGATCACTTGATGTTGTTCGATTTTGTTCTTTTTATCACCCTTTTACGCTGTAGTTTGCACGATGTCTTGAAGGTGAACGCAAGGTGATAGGATGAAACGTGTTATCAGGATTATTTGTGTTTATTGATTAATGGGAGGTGTGAATATGCAGGTCATTTGGGTATTCGGTTTTCTTTTGCATTTTTCTTCTTTTTTTCGTTTGTCCTCGTCTTTCTTGTTCATAATTCATGAGATTTTGATATAAAGTGTGTAAGTGCATTACAAATGTACGAAGCCTTTCCACTGATGGATTTCTACTCGAGTCTTGACAACGGTGAACTACGAAAAAGCGTGTCCGAATGAGACATTTCTTGCTTCGTGAAGTTATCGACTTCCTTCATACCTTTCGTATATATCACAATGTTTAGGCTGTCCTTGTCCTTTCGCACGGCCGCCGCGTCGCCTAGGCTCTGACGTCCGGGAGGCGCTGGCATCTCCCGGCCCGATCTCGTACCTCCGGGACCGGGATTCGCCTGTACGTACACCGGCCGTGTCCGTGTCCCTCGCCCGGCACGATCGAGGAGTCGACAGAGCGCGAGGGAAACACGGCTTCTTACTTACGCATCCCAGTGCAGGCGGAGCGGGCCGTCGCCAGCCCTTCAGCGGCGCCCCTCACGCGCCTCCCGAGAGAGGGCCGCCGCAGAGACATCCTCGGCCTTCGTTGGCGAGGCCCTCTTCGCGTCCGGGGGGTGGATGGGTGGGTGGGGGGTGCAATTTCATCCGGGATTCCTTGAGATAATTTTTTTTATGTAGGCTACAGTCTTGGGTTTGATGGGGTGTGGTGTCTAGGTGTACGTGAAGTTACATTTGAATTTGTGTTACCTGGTAGCCCGTGTACGTGTTGTGTGTGTGTGTGTGTGTGTGTGTGTGTGTGTGTGTGTGTGTGTGTGTGTGTGTGTGTGTGTGTGTGTGTGTGTGTGTGAGAGAGAGAGAGAGAGAGAGAGAGAGAGAGAGAGAGAGAGAGAGAGAGAGAGAGAGAGAGAGAG
>NC_091552.1:1112115-1117115 GCF_042767895.1 Penaeus vannamei
TAAGCATAGAAAGGTTGCTGTAATATATTTCCTGAACAGCTTTATGAATAATGAATAAGGCAATTCAGAAGAATTTTGTATAATGAAATTATTTCAAAGCACAAGAATAGGTTTCAGTCAGTGATTAAAAAGGTTAAGAGGATTCAAAAGATAAGCATATCTGAAAATCTGTGTCTTTCAATATTTATTTGAAAATCTTGAGGTGAATATTTTTATTTCCTTCAGTGATTAAGTTATACTATGAAGAATTTGATCTCAATACCAGGATTCATAAGATCATTTTGGCTGTGTTCCAGCAACATTATGGGATCTAATGATACCTTTGATTTGAGCATGAATGCGCTAGCATTGAGTTGATTTCACTTTGTCTTTTGAGAACTGAAACTTGTTTACTATATTCTCTTCATCATATGGGTTTTGTCATGTTTTGAGTAATTCATTAAGTTGCAATAAATGTATTGTCAGCAGTGAATTAGTTTTCATTAGACTAATTAATGTTGCTTAGAATTCACCCTTTATGATATAGATTACATGCAGTGATGAACATTTTTCTGTAGGGGAAGAGTCATGTCGAGTGACATACTGGTAGCTGATTCTGAAGTTTCTGAATAGAGTAGGATATGAGATGCTAATGTGAAGGGTAAATCATCAAAATATACATAACTGTTTGTATATCAGTGACAGTTGGATTCTTGCTCTTCTTCTACATTTTCTGTCTTCTGTTTTTCCTTCTTTTTCCTTCTTCTTTGGTTACTTTGGTTACTTAATATAGCCATCCTACCATCATCATTAACATTGGTATTATTATTTCTGTCATTATCATCATTACCAATATATTTTGCTGTTGTTATTGACTTTATTAATCTTTATAAGATTAGTCATTATTATTATCATGATCATCATCACCACTATTATTATTATTATTATCATAATTACTATTGCTACTATTGGTATTATTATTACAGATATCATGACCATTATTATTAATATTATTGCAGTTATTATCATTATTATTATTAATTTTTACCATTATCACAATTATTAATGGAATTATTATTATTGTTTTTATTGTTATTGATATTCGTTGTTGTTATTGTTATTGTTATTATTATTATTATTATTATTATTATTATTATTATTATCACTATTATTAGCATGATGATGGCGATCAATTATAATGTCAATATTATTATTGTTATTATCCGCAAGATCTTTATTAATTTTAATTTTATTGTTATCATTATCATTTCATTGCTGTTATTGTTATTATTATTATTGTTTTTATTATTATTATTATTATTATTATTACTGCTATTGTTATTAATATTATTATTAATATTATTATTAATATTATTATTAATATTATTATTAATTTTATTATTATTATGATCAATATTGTTATTATGATTATAATTATAATTGCTACTGTCATTGTTATTACTACTGTTGTTGCTGTTATGATGATGATCATTATTGTTATTATATATATTTTTATTATTGTTATTAGTTATATTATTGTTGTTATTGTTATTATCATATTATTGTTATTATTATTATTATTATTATTATTATTATTATTATTATTATTATTATTATTATTATTATTATTATTATTATCATTATTACTATTATTGTTGATAATGATTTTATAATGATTACTATTCTTATAATTGTTATTTTCATTATATTTGTTATCTTTTTTTATGATAATGATTTCTATTTTTATAATTGTTGTTGTCGTTATTGTTATTATTATTATTATTGTTATTATTATTATTTTTTAAAGTATTATCATCGTCATCATCATTATTATTGTTCTCATTACTGATATTGTCATTACTATTACTATTATCATTATTACTATTATGTTTTTATTATTGCAATTATCATCATCGTCATTATTTTTATCATGATTATCATTTCCATTATTATTATGATTATTATGATTATTATTTTTATGATTGTTGCTATTGTTATTATCATTATCAGTATGTTATTATTATTTTTATTGTTGTTTATGTTATTATCATTACTATTATTGTTTTTATTATCATTATTATTATTATTGTTATTATTGTTATTATTATTATTATTATTATTATTATTATTATTATTATTATTATTATTATTATTATTATTATTATTATTATTATTATTATTATTATTATTGTTATTATTATTATTACTATTAGTATTATTGTTATTGTTATTTTCATTATTATTATTACTGTTATTATTATCACTTCATTATCATCATTGTTATTATTATTATCATTATTGATTTTGAAAATGTTTTTATCATTAGTTTCACGATTGCTTTCATAATGAGTTTTATTATTATTACTAATATTATTATTATTAATATTAGTATTAGTATTATCATCACAACTACTACTGCTACTTTTTCAATCATTATTATTTGTAAATATTAATATTTTTTTTATTGTTAATGATATTACTATTATTGATGTTATTATTATTTTTTTTTCTATCATTATTATTGTTGTTGTTATTGTTGTGATTGTTATCATTTATATTTTGTTATTGGTTTTATAATTTTTTTTTAAAGTCTTTTACTATTGCTATGATTTGAGTAGTTATTCTCTTATCATTCTTATGATGATCTTTATCTTGAAATTCACATTATGCTCATCGTTGTTTTAATATGTTATAGTTATTATTTTTATTATTATTGTTGTTATTATCATTTTTTATTTTTTTATTGTTGCTGTTATTGTTATGAGTCATTATCATTGTCTTTTTTTTTCATTTACGTTACTTGTGTTCTTCTTATTATTTTATTTTTGTTGTTATTATTATTTTCTCATTATCATTGTTATTATTATTATCATTATTATTATTGTTATTATTATTATTATTATTATTATTATTATTATTATTATTATTATTATTATTATTATTATTATTATATCATATTATTATTATTATTATTATTATTATTATTATTATTATTATTATTATTATTATTATTATTATTATTATTATTCTATTCACGTTATTATTGTTATTGTTGTTATTACTGTTATTTTTTTTAATCATTATTATTATTATTATTAATATTTTTATTGTTATTAATATTATTATTATGCTGCTTAGCATTTTACTATCATTATTCATCTTCAGAACATGATATTGTATTTATTATCATCATCAACATTTTCATACACCTTGTTTTGGAACCGTTGTCATTAGCTCCGTAATACTTTAATATTTAATAATTTAATATTTGATATTTAGTTTGTTTACTTCTTTCACTCTTTATCAGTGCGATTGACTCACTTATCTTTGTTTTTATTTTTTCATCGTTGTTGCTATTTTTTTTTGTTTTTTTTCTTAGTGTTACTAGTTTTGTGATTTTACCATTATTGTTGTTGTCTTTACTATTATCACTTTTGTCTTCTCTTCATCTTGTTATTATTACTTTTTTATTATTGTTGTTATTATTGTTATTGTTATTATCATTATTATTATCATTATTATTGTTATTGTTATTATTATTATCTTTATTGTTATTTTATTGTTATTGTTATTATTATTATTATTATTACTATAATCATCATCATTATCATTATAGTTACCATTGTTATTGTTATTATTATTATTATTATTATTATTATTATTATTATTATTATTATTATTATTATTATTATTATTATTAATATTATTATTATTGTTGTTTTTATCATCATTGTCATCATTTTTATTACTGTTGATACCATTGTCATTATCATTATAATTATTATCAACATTACTTTTGTTGTTATTATTATTGTTGATATTATTCTTTTTTCTTTTTTCTTCATAATCACTATTTTTATTATTATTATTATTAGTGTTATGATTATTATTATTATTATTATTATTATTATTATTACTACTACTATTATTATCATCATCATCATCATCATCATCATCATCATCATCATCATCATCATGATCATGATCATGATCATGATCATCATCATCATCATCATCATCATCATCATCATCATCATCATCATCATTGTTCTTATCATTATCATTATTATCATCATCATTGTTCTTATCATTATCATTATTATCATAATTATTATTTTTGTTATTGTTATTATTATTAACGTTTTATTTTTCTATTATTATTATTCCAAATATTGTTTTTTTATTATTATTATTATTATTATTATTATTACTGTTGTTGTTATTATTGTTTTTTATTGTTATTTCTTTTATTATTGTCATTATTGTTTTTATTATTGCTGTCATTATTGTTTTTATTATTGCTGTCATTATTGTTTTTATTATTGCTGTCATTATTATTATCATTATTTATTGTTATTTTCATTAGTAGCGTTATCGCTGTTATGATTATTGTTATTGTTAGTTTCTTTCCTGTTAATATGATAATATTTGGATCATTATTATTATTATTATTATTATCATCGTTATTATTGTTATTGTTATTGTTATTATTTCTTCATCTCATTATCATTAACATCAACATTATTATTATTATTATCATCAGCAGCAATTTTATTTTCATTATTATTATTATCATTGTTATTATTGTTAGTAGTAGTACTATTATTATTCAAATTATTTTTATTATAACTATTACTATTATGATTATTATGATAATCACTTGATTAGCATCATTAGCCTTTTCATTATTGCCAGATTATTTTATTATTGTTATGGTTACTTTATTATCACTATTTACATTGTTGTCAATGTTTCCGTTACCAGTGGGATCATCATCATCATTATCATTATCATTACCAGTATTATCATCATTATAGTTACCCTTTTTGTTAGTGTTGGATATGTTATTTTTGTGCTTAGTAGTTATTGTTTTCATTGTTATTATTGTTATTGTTTTTGTTGTTGTTGTTGTTATTGTTTTTTCTGATATTATGATTATTGTTATTTTCATTATCATTGTCAGTATTATCGTTAGTAGTAGTAGTTTTTTTTTTTTTTTCATTATCATTATCATTGAACAT
>NC_091552.1:1124615-1127115 GCF_042767895.1 Penaeus vannamei
TTATATGAATTTGTGCAAGTTGGTTTGAATAGATGAATGTATATGAATATATAGGTTATATATTTATGCCTGGTTATTATCAATTCTTGAATTATGAAATAAACACTAGAATTTTGGTGTTCTTTACCAGGCATCTTAGACTGGATTTGACAGAAAATATCTGCAGTATTTCAGATAACTGTGATGATAATAGTCTATTTTTATTTACGAGATTTTAGAAATATTTGTAAGAATACAGTGTAATTATTCCACCATATTAAGGATTTTTGATAACCATGATTTTTCATTTTTTGCACTGTATTTACTCGATAATGGCACTTAGGATTTGCTCTGATCCATTGTACTAAACTGACTGTATGGAAATTTAGGACCTGGTTGTTTTGTGGTAGGTAATGGTTTAAGGTGAATTTTATGCCACGATTTACTCATTTTTTGTAATCAAAATACTGTCTTACGGTCAAAACTGTAAATTTTGATCACTTCAAAAAGTAGCAATACTGCTGCTACCTTCAAATGCAGCTATATATTTATCAAAATTCCTTTTGTGACTATTGTGTTGACGTTTCTGAAGGGAATTGAGGACAACACTAGTTTTCATTTTAACCCATTAATGAGTGAATGAAATATGTAAATTTTTTTAGTAGATATAAAAGGTGGCACATCATTTCAATAGATGGGATGTCATTGCTTTTAGATGGTTATAGTTCATAAAACTATTGCCATTTCATATCACTTAACTTTGTGAAAGAAATTTACATGTATATGTAGGCAGCTAGGTCAGCAAAATTACCAACTTACAGCACTTGGCTATCAAAAAGCATATATATTTGTGCTTAAAATCCCAGTGTCCTTAAACTTAAAATAACCTATACTTCACTTAATACAACCAGAAGTAAAAAGAGCCTGGCATAAAGGATAAGGAAAAGGCAATATTTTTCAATAGCATGTTTATCTTAAGATTGGGAGTAAGATGACAACTTCATACAATTTTTGATGATAAGACATTAGAGAGGAGATGTGAATTCACATGTTGAGACTGCATATATATATATATATATATATATATATATATATATATATATATATATATATATATATATATATATATATATATATATATATATATATATATATATATATATATATATATATACATACATGTATACACACATGTATATATATATAATGAAAATTAAGATAAATTTTATGGCATTTCTCTTTGAATAAATTTTTGAGGCCTATCTCTCTTCTTCCTCTTTGATGGTGATGTTCATCAAAACTTACACTCAAGAAATCATAGTTCATTACATACTTGATGGAAGATGTACATGCTTTGAGTTTTATGTGTAAAAGTTGTGCAATAGCCAATGTTTGTGTATGTCTAATATGTGTTTCAATTTGTAAATTATCTGATGGGGCTTTTGCTTATGTATATTTATGTGTGTGTGTTTGTGTGACTGTGCATGGGTGTGTGCATATATGTGTCAGACTTTGTCCGAACTAAGAAAGTAAAGGAACTCAAAGGTGGAGGATTTAAAAGAAAATTGATCATCAAGAGGTTTTGAAAAGACAATTATTTCATAATATGAGCTGCATTTTTGGAGGCAGTGACGAGTGAATTACTTTACCTAAATTGTGAATGCAACAGATGGTGTGAATGAAAAAAAAAATTGGTATGACTGTGAAATACCTGTAAGTGATTGTAAATGTAAGTGATTGTATATCAGCAGACATTTGGAGTGACAAATGAGTTTGATCACAAAAGAAGATGAGAGAAAGATGTGACATTTATACTCCCATGTGATAATATACATGTACAAGTATGCACACACACACACACACACACACATACACACACACACACACACACACACACACACACACACACACACACACACACACACACACACACACACACACACACACACACACACACACACATACACATATAGTATTGAAGTAGATATTTAAGATTTATGCATTTGTTTTATTTCATATGTACATAGGTATAGGCTTTGGTACCAAATAATAAAATATCATAGGTATTCATGCTTCCTAACACTGATATGTACATTTTAACATACATATGAAAATAATGTACCTACAAATATAAAGAGAGAGGAAATATTATATTTCTTAGTCTAGATATTTTTTAAATATGTATATAAGTGTGTGTATGTCTGTATGTTTGCCAGAATCAGTGTATGTTTCTACAGTTTCTTTCAGTTTTAAGTCCCCCATTCCACTTTACCAGTGCGTGAACCACTAATTTCAACTCTTACATCGGAAACGCTTAGCATGTGTTTCAGATAACAAGGATTGGCATGTGTTCTAGATACATGTATTTCAGATAACAGGGCTTGGCATAGGTTTCAAATACAAGTGTTGAAACTATCGGTTCATACATTGGCAGCAATGAGTGGTGACCTTAGAAGTGGAAGGAGCTGAACATACGTATTGAGTTGACCTGGAACCTCTTCTGTATCTTTCTATACCTTTA
>NC_091552.1:1142115-1144615 GCF_042767895.1 Penaeus vannamei
AAGCACCCTCTGCTTCGTTATCTTCTTCTCTGTGGGTCCTGGCAGTATTCCGTGGATGATCACAGCTGAACTCTTCTCCCAGGGCCCACGTCCAGCTGCCATGTCCATTGCTGTTCTAGTTAATTGGCTGTCAAATTTCCTTGTTGGAATTGGTTTTCCCAAAATGCAGGTAAGAAAGAGTAGCAGTATTCATTTATATATGCACAGTAAAGGTCTTTTTTATGGGCATGTACATATACTGAAGTTGCTTGAAAGTCTTGCAGCTGCGGCTCCTGTGATTGTGATTAGTGAGTGGAGTACAAGGTATAGCTTAGGCTGTGTTCTTTTCTTCTTTTTCTTTACCAGATGATAATCATAAAAATTCCAAATAAAGCAGTATTTTTTATATTTACTGCACATAACGGTAATGGATTAAAAAGAAGATATTGCACACTTCAAGAAGATTCCTAATGAGATTTATATGAGCACTGTTTGAAGGCTCACATTATCTTAGACTTATCACTGAAGATAGCAATAATTATTATGCCAACTTCTCAGTATTTAAGCTGATTAGTAGTTCTACCAATTTTTGATTCTGGATTACCAACCTGTAAATTCCATAGAAACTTCACTGTTCCTCTTAATTTTTCCTAACCTGTGAACATGACTGCTTTTGCTCTGTGTTTCGAAATATGTGAGAGAGAGTGAGTGAGTGAGTGAGTTATGATAAGTGATGAATGTATTTATTCCAGGTTGCATGTTAGGGCTTGCATACCAAGCCCCTGCAAAGCTGTTCTTTCTGTAACTTGCTCTTTATTTATCAAACACACACATATTGCATTGCAGTTTAGTGACTATGCCTACTGACTGCAATTACAAAATCTCCAAGCCATTAGCTGATCATGCACATTAACACAATGTTTCACTACATCAGTTATATTTTAGAAGGTAGATTTGACTGGATGCAATGTCAAGTCATGTGAAGTTTACTCAGAGCTGCCAATATGTTGGTAACAGTTCATAATGTACACTAACATATCTCTAAAGAGGGAAATGGTCTGAAGTTTTGCTACATCAGTGAAGTGTTGAGCTCAACTGATTACATCCAAATCAACAAATGTTAGCAACCTTTCTCAAATCAAGGACTTGTTGAAAGCAAGCCCCTGCTGCTTACATTGTGCCATAGCAGATTGGGCTTGGTGGGCATACATTAAAGAATATGATGCATATTAATTTTAACTTTTTTTTCAATAATGCTTTTTTGATTTCACAGGAGGCATTTGAAAACTACACCTTTTTGCCATTTAGTGTCCTACTCGCATGCTTCTGGGTGTTTACATACTACAAGGTGCCAGAGACCAAGAATAAGACCTTTGAAGAAATCTCTGCAATCTTCCAAAGAGGGGTTGACAGGTATGCTGTGTTTTGTTGTTCTCATATATACTTGTGTCGGTTTTATTACTATGATTGGTGATTTGGAGGTATCCATGTGAAATGTATAATTCTTACAGTAAGCAAAGGAGATTCATTGCATCATACATCATTGATTTTTGGATCAGTTGCATCTTGTGCTGGCAGTTACGTTTTATTTTCTATTTATTTAAAAATTTTCAGGGTACTCAAATTATCATTAGTCTTTATGACAAAGCATCTTGCAGCAAAAAGATCAAATACATTATCTGAACTAATTTCAAAGAAATAGAATAGAATTTGCTCCATTCATACTAAAAATGTAGTAAAGAATACTGTTTTCAGGCCATAGCAGAATTACAAACCAGAGGAGGAAATTATACCGTTGTTATAGTACAAAAATACATCAATCAATAAAGGGTTCAAATAAACTTGGAAATTCTGTCCCACAATATCTTAATAAGTAACAATGAAGATTTAGTTAAGGTATATCACAAACATAGAGTTTCCATCACTGATTTGAATAGACTTTGAATTGATTGAAACCTATCTTGCTCAGTGGGCTTCTTGTTTGTTGATACACTAAGGTTCCATCTTAGACTAAGCTTGAAGTTCCAAAAGTTAGAACTTGATAGGAAGTATGACAAGTTATTAGGTAAAGAGCATCCTCATTTCTATTCAGTTTTTAACAGATCTGTGCTGAACAGAAGTTTGGTATAAGTAAGACTAAAAAGAAAGATTTCTCTTGTGCATCAAGTACTATACATGCTAGCACTCAATTTACAGTTCCTAAAGCAACAGAAATCTGAAGGAATATGATTGATGACATACATTCAAAGCATACTCTAAATCCGATATAACATTCTATCTGTGAAGTTATTTAAAATATTAGTGGAAGAAATGTGTGTGTGTGTGTGCACACAGTAATGTACATGCTAGCATGCAATTTACAGTTCCTAAAGCAATAGAAGTATGAGGAAGATGATTAATGATATACATTCAAAGCATATTCTAAATCCGGTATAACATTCTATTTGTGATTATTTAAAATATCAATGAAAGAAAGGTGTGTGTGTGTGTGTGTGCACACAGTACTGTACATACTAACAGT
>NC_091552.1:1174773-1179773 GCF_042767895.1 Penaeus vannamei
TAGTTCAGCGGGTCTGTAGACAATCGAGGGAGCGACGTGGCGGCTGTCCTGCAAAGTGCCACCCCATGGTCGGACGGGATGCGCTTGGGTGGAGCCTCACGCTACCCAAAGGCAAGGAAGGACGTAGTAAGTCATGACTGTTACCACAGACACGGAAGTGCTAAAGTCAGCATGCCAGTAGTGGATTGTCTTTGACGAGACAGCAATGACCCAGAAAGAAGGACACCAATATCTCCAAAGTGCCAGAAATGTAGAATTAGTGGACGAGTTCGCTCAAATAATGTTTTATCAAAACCCTGGAGAAATGTTATTAGTTTTGGCAAGCAGTGGAAGACAAATATGGTGAAAGTCATGACTGATGTGGAAATTATTATATGGAAAAGTCAGATGAATAATAGATGTGCCAGAAGATATTTGTACTTGGGGAATGCAGTGATATGCCGTCAAAGTGAACGCAAATGTGAGTGAATCGTGTCAGCCAGACACTGAACATTACCAAGTTAATTTTACTTGAAATATGCATAATTTACAAGATGCTTTACAAAAGTGGAAATTGCTTGCTAAGGAATCTCTAGGTTTTAGAATTTCTGATCAAACAGTAATATAAATACTCATTAGTTACAATGTGTTGTTGGCATTGTTGTTTAGTCAGACTAACAGGATCTGCAGAGGAGCATGGATAGGAGACCACCTAAGAGATGGGCAGATGACCGCACAAACACGCAGTGGTGAGGTGGATGTGATGCAAAATAGTAAACGCTCTTGCCACATCCAACACCATTGCTATCGTGATGGGTAGGGCTTTGTGCAACCACACCCCTTCCGCATCCACCTCTGTTCTGAATAGACGTGGATGGTTACCGAGTAGGGGGGCGACCTTGCCATACCCACCACCGCAGCTGATAGACAATGAGAGGGTCCACCGCCACCACCACCACCTTAATCCCTGGCCAGTCGTGGGCTGAGGTGTCACCCCACCCTCCCACTTGGTGCTTGATGGCCTGGCAGTTCCTAACAGGGGCACTGGCCACCCACTTAGAAAGCTTGGCTGCCTTTTCCTAGACACATTTCCTTGTTCACTTGCTCATTTGAACGTGTAACATTTGTGAGATGAGAATAATAATATTAATAATAATAATCCGGTGAAATGCAACGATGGTTTGCAAGGTGAATGTCTGAAGCTGAAGAATATCATGAAATAGAGTTTATATATTAATATGGCTTTGCAGTTTCTTGATGATAAGCATAATTATTATCAGGTGAAGCGGTCTATGGCAGCAACACTTGTGGAGACCCAGTGACATCCTCTTAGGCAGCCTTGGCATACATTTCTACGTAGGCTCAGTGATAAACATTCCTACATCTGTAAATCTCTGATAAGTTCCATTATTTACTTCGGCTGCTAGATACTAGATGCCAGGGAAGGGAATCAATGTTCCGGGAGATATCACTTCAAACGCTTGAGATGAAAAGACGGTCCAAATATAACATAGGTCTTTACACTGTTCGATCCAAATGCCGACTAATCCAATCGAAATGTGATTGATGCAACCGCAGAGTTTCACGTACTATATGCAAGGTGCTCATATATGTTCGTTTCCCCCGAGATGTTTTGATATGCAAGGATGCCAACCATTCTACGGATTGTTTTCGTTCGATACTCGCTCCTTTAGGAACTTTCCAGTCATTGCGTTCTATTGATGAGAAGAAAATAGCATATATATTAAGTAAGATGTTTCAAGTTTGCAAAAGAAGGTTCATTCATTCCCTCCCCTCAGGTTTGTTTATAGTGGCATAGCATATTTTTTATAGGATTTACAAATTATGAAAGGTTCCAGATATATCAATATATATATATATATACTGGGTCCCTTTACCTCAACCCTCACCACTGCCACCATGAACAGGACTTGTGGGTTAATATATTCATGACAAAAGTATAAGTATGATGCACAATTTTAATGGATGCCAGGTTGATAAACGATACGCATTTATGTAAAGATTAAAATTAAAATACATGAAAAAAAAATCATTATATACAGTCACAGTTACGTTATATTATGCCCAAAGGGATACTAAACAGCTGTTTGCATAGAATGGACCCAATGCCCGGACCCATAACAATAGACCACGGAAAAAACTCATCATGCTTATGCTGTATCCTTGTCATGGATGTCGAAGCAGTGCGATATAGAGAGGCAGACAGCACACGGCTATGTGTTGTCAATGGTGGTGGTGGTGCTGTGGTGGCGGTGGTGGTAGTGATGGTGTGTGGCGTGAGCCCCTTGCGTGGGGAAGCACTACCCTCTCAGTGCCTGGATGAGGGTGGCAGAACAACTTATGCCTGGGTGTAGGTGGCACTGTGGCCGTAACCTGAAATGGGTTAACGTGATAGCTTAGCTGTGAATATGTTTTCTTTTTCTTTTCTCTTCTCTTTAATTACTCGGCATTCATTTGTATTCTTTTTTTTTCTTTTATGAATTTACACAAATAGCAAATCAATATATTGTCGAGAAATAGCCGTTTTTACCTTGAAAATGGATCTGTATGAAAGTTGTAACTGAATTAGGAAATGTCATGTTATTTAATCTTCATTTGTAGTTTGTACCTCACACCGGGATGTACATGTGGCATCGCCTCCACTCATGTGCAAGTAGATTGTGCCGTGAATGAGCTTGATAATGTCAGTACCATAGCCAATATATAGATCATGGTGTAATGTCTAGATTTGGATTATGGTATTTTTTCTACTGTTGATTGGATTACTGCTCTGCAACATGAATTGATATCTTTTGTTTAAGATATTCAAGTATTTGATTGTGAATGTAGACTTCCATTATCAGTGTGTGTTCTCATTTATAGACTGTAACATTACTTCCACCAGTGGATTGTGCAGCTGTATGATAATTCTTAATAAGTCAAGCCATCCTTAAATTTCTACATTAGTGGCTTGTGTCACTACACTTACTAGAGGGTCGTACCATTTCGCTTACGTGAGGATTGTGTTACTTTACTTCTCAAAAGAATGTGACACTTTTATTAGATGAGATTTATGCCACTATCCCTGGCTGAGGACTGTGTCGCTTCTCCTTTTCAAAGTATCTCGCTTCTACTCCCTAATTGAGGATTGTGTCACCATCCCTACGTGAGAAAATTTGCCAGTGCTTCTTTCTGAAGGTCGTAGCATCACTCCTGGTTGAGGGTTTGTTACTTCTTACCGAGCATGGAGCAACTGTCCAATGAGGCTTGTGCCACTACCTTCAACAAAGGATTATATTTTTTACTTCTAATGATAATTAGATACTACTACGTCTTGGTGGGCATCTGTCCCATGCCTAGGACTGTGTCCCAACTGAATACTGAGAATTTATGGCTGTTCTTGGTACTGGATTGAGCCACTGTTCGTAGTTGGGGGATGTCCCGCTTCTTTGGCTTCTTGTTGATTCGTATATTCATCTTAGTTCGATCGCTCTGCATCCTAAACTGACGTGTACCATACATACACAACCCCTGAAGTCAGGTAGATAAAAATCCACGTGAATCGCAATCCACATAGTGACAGACTAACTGTATATAACAAATTTTATCGCTGTTACTCTTTCATGTGAACCCTCTAAGTTTTCTGTTTCGCTCTCACTTAACTTTAGGCTCAAATGATAACTTTGTTTTTTTCACTTTGTGTTAAGTGCCTCCCATACTTTAAAATCATGATATCTAAGCTGCGAAAGGATGACAAAGGCAAAGGGAGAGGCAGTGAGGCTCTTAAATATCTGCTGTACTATAACTGACTCTTTCTCCTAGCGGTCCTGTTGCTTGAGATCGTTCTCGTTCGCTCAAATATTTTGGTTATCTTTGAGAATACCTACCCCTTTAACCATTTAGTATTATACCGAAATAAACTCAGAATTCAGTTAGATAAGTACTAGTTTAGCTGTCGATGTATTCAGGATGCTGAGATAGGAAATATGCACTTTTTCTATAAGGTTCAAGTATGAGGAGTTCAAAGAGCACGCATATTGACAATGAATCATGTTATTAGTGAAATGAAGTTAGGCTATTGTTCTAAACAACGTTGGGCGATCTTCAGACGATTCTCTGGGATAATTCAACCGTTCACATTGTTCAGTTTTTTGTTCTTTTATTCAGCTCTTACCTCGTGATGGCATTCCATGCGTATTTGACAGCTATGCCCCTGTCGATACCTTTATGTTTTGCGATCAGAACGGTTTGCATGTACGACTCCTTGGTGGCATTATTACACTTTTCAGTTGTGGATTTTTAGGCTACTTCTCAGGCTGCATTTGAAGTTATGAAGTTATAAGTATGGTTCATTGCGACAGTTTTCTACCCCCGGATCGCGGCTTCGCTCCGGCTATGGGCTGAACTCTTCCTCCATGACGGGAATATTCGTAGTACTAATACTTCTTAATGCAGATTTTAACATATTCTGAAATGACACATCAAAATATTTTAGGTGATATTACTAGCGTGAATCTGTTAAGAGTATCTTGCTACTGGTCGGTGGGTTCAGGTTTATGGTAACCTTAATCACAGTAGTGATAATGCTCACGTTACCTTGTCACGGGTGGTAATATTAGTTGCATTCTATTTTTTGGTGGCAGTATTTATTAAAGCCTGTTGTAAGTATACTAGCTTCTTTACAGTGAGTGTGTGTTACTGCTGGATTAAAGTGAGTGAAGAAATATAGGCTGTTGCGGTTAAAGACAATCTATATTCGGGCATTTTTCAAGAGTCAGTCATGTGCAAGCAATACAATCCAGACTACTTGTTAATGAGCAGCTGTTGATGGATGGGTTATAGCCATAGGCCTATTACCTAAACTGAGTGCCAATCATGTGATGGCGGTGGCAGTGTAGCCTAAGCCATGAGGTAGAGTTTGTTCTGCCTATGCCTTACACCCAGGAGTGTAGTAATCTTGCCAAGACTAGTGCTCCATGGAACACCTATGATCCAAAGTATTATTAATGTTTCTTATAAGT
>NC_091552.1:1187273-1194773 GCF_042767895.1 Penaeus vannamei
AATATCAATATGATTATGATTACCATTATCATTTTTTCTTTACTATTATTACTATTACTATCATTCATTTTCATTATCACCATTAGTGTTATGATTATTATTATAATTATTATAAACAAATGCATTAATCCTCACTGCTATTATCATTATTGTTGTTATTATCATCATCATTATATTCATTGTCATTATTTTTATAGTTATTTTTGTTGTCTTCATTATTGTCATCATTATCATTATCATTACCTTTACCATTATAATTAATATTACAAAGGTTCAAACAACTGTGCAGCAACAATTTTTTCCAGTAGGATAGGATTAAGTTCTTGCTTTTTTTCTGTTTCTCTTGAAGTCTGTCTAAATGCGAATGTATATATTGTTGTACTACAGTGTGTAGCCAATCTTCAAGCTGAGTTTAGAGTTGTCCATTTAAGATACCTTGTCATAAATACACAAAGAGTGGAGAAAGAGACAAGAACTTTGCGAGTTATCTCATCTAAATATTGAGAAAATGTATAGAACAGAATCCAATTATAATATTCATGTGATAATTACAATATGATTATGATAATGATAATGTATAGTGATAATAATAAGAATAACAACAGGAGCAACAATAGCAATAATGATAATACTTACGTTGATAGTGATTGTAATAGAAGTGACAAAAATAGTGATGATGATCATGAGCATGATATGTTAATGACAAAATGTCAGTTTAATTAAAAATGGAAGATCATACAAATGTTTTGAAATTACAGCCCAAATCAAAATTACAGATCTGTCAGATATTTATTTCACCACTGAAAACAAATGTCACCCCCTTTATTCCTTGCATTTTTGCCAACTTTTTTTTCTTCTGTATTTATCATTTTATTTATACATTCTACTTCTTTCTTCAAGCTGTTTTAGTTAAATATAATGCTTTTAGATCATTATTTTAAAAATTCTATCATATAAAAGTTAGTAGTAGTACTTGGAGTGCTATATTTCAGCCTTCAATGATCTACTACTTTGGCATTTCTTTTTTTAACACAAATTAGCTGTTCAGTAAACATTTCCGACTCACTTCATATGTAGATTTCTGAAGGGTTATATAGGTAAAAAGAAAAGATTCATATACATTCATTTCCTTTATTATGCAAAAGATTAACATGCTAGTTAACATTTTTTTCATAAAGATCACCATCCTGAATAAACTAAAGTTACAAGCTGAATGCATAGACAGGTGCTTCTGTATCAAATGTATTAAGAATCACACGCAATAAACCCTTTGTAAAATATGGTGGAGGGCTAAATCATGACTTTTAACCCATCTTATAAAACATCATGTGCATATATCACATTCCTATGACTACAAACACTAGCTTCCTTATGACATATACTATCTGTGACTATAATGTAAAGAGAAAATTTAGGAATATCTATATTTAATTCTGTGCATGTTATTTACCTATCTGCTTGTTTGCTAGAATATCTAAATTTAATTCAAGAAAATATATCCATCTGGATTAAAATCCCTAAGGAGCTATGCATACTGCATCACATGCACCTTAATCACTGAGAGGCATGAAGGGATACATAAAAAAAAATTACAAAAACATTTAAGCTCTTGACAGTCAGCAGCAGATACAAGTAGGCTATATTATTTTCTAAGAAAACTATATATTTCTACTGGCTCCATCCCTAGCTAGCCGGGACTACCTCTCCTTTGTGCCACAGTGTCCACCTGCCTGCCTGGGAACCTTTCAACACTCCAAAATCAAACCATTACTGAACTGCATGGATATCAAAGTCCTACGACTTTGCAGCTACCCCAGAAAGGAAGTGCGGTGAGCCAATACCTAAGACTGGCCACTAATACTTGGAAAGATATCCATAATGAATGGGTTCACCAATAGATGCATACTATGCAACAGGCTGACCAGTTGGGGAATACAGGACCCAGTGAGAGGAAGCTGACTGGCCTGGCACAGAGACCACAACACAGCCATAATGAACACTGGCATCACAGTTTGGGAAGGCTATTGCATTAGCTGTCATCACTGTAAGAGATTTTCTCTCTCCATTACAGCTTGACATCTTTATCACACCATGGAAGCTCAAGTTTACTCAGTACATACTATCTCATCCTTAATGATGTGCCCCAGCATAAAATTTACCAGCATCATTCTGACCAAAAACCAATGTAAATATCTGGAGAAAGATTTTAAAAAAATAATAAGAAAGACAAACCTTATTCATGGGAAAAAAGAGTATATTAATATATGACAGGAAAAAAAATACAAGGGGGTGGGAAGCATGACAATGTGTAAAAAAAATTTCCATATGCAGACAATTACTTAAAATTTCATGCTGGGGCACACCATCGGAGAGAAAGTATTCTGTACTGTTGGTAAACAAGACTAATGATATTCACAAAATGCAACAGAGGCCTACATCCCCTGCGTTCAACCACATCTGTGCGCCAGCACTCAAATATAGGACAGGTGCACATACACTTGTTCTCCATGTTAAACCAGAAACTGTCACAATGACTCTGCTTGAACACACGGTGTGCATATTGTTCATCTGCAGACTGCTCAATCAATGGCAAGCTAAGAGCTTGCTGGAAATCACTCTGCTGCAATAGCTGTGGCATTTGGCATGAAACAATGCACTCAGGTCCACACTCCAAGGTTTCAGTAACAGACATGGATGACATTGTGTACACAAGGTAAGAAGACAACCTCACAGAGGCATGGCATACAGAGGTAGATCACCCAGCACACAGGTCAGGAGGCCAAGTAAAAGTTCAGCCACCAACAACAGAACACATATGTACACACCAAACTAGTCTTCCAACTCCGTTTCCAAAGAAGCAAACTTGTTGGTCACACTAAGTATCTGTGAAAATAAAATTCAGCCAATCAGTCTAACATCACATGAAATCAAAATAGCAAATACAAAAAAAAATAATAGAATACAGATGTCAAAAGAAATTGCCAAATCCATAAAACTGACTATAAAAGTGCATTTCCAAGAATCTTTAAACAAACACAAATTCAAAAGCATACAAATGTTAAAGATAAATCATGAGCTTTACAGGTAAAAATATAGAAAAACTACTCCCTCTGTGTACATCTGTCTCTCATACTTTCTCTGTTGCTGTCTCTTTCCCTTCCCCCTTCCACCTTCCCCATTCCCTATTCTATCTCTCTCTCTCTCTATCTATATCTCTACCCCATTCATTCTCTCTCACTCTCCCTCCCCCCCATTCATTCTCTCTCACTCTCCCTCTCCCCCATTCATTCTCTCTCACTCTCCCTCTCCCCCATTCATTCTCTCTCACTCTCCCTCTCCCCCTTTCATCCTCTCACACTCTCCCCTCCCCCATTCATCGTTTCTCACTCTCCCTCTCCCCCATTCATCCTCTGTCACTCTCCCTCTCCCCCATTCATTCTCTCTCACTCTCCCCTCCCCCATTCATCTTTTCTCACTCTCCCTCCTCCCCATTTATCCTCTGTCACTCTCCCTCTCCCCCACTCATCCTCTTTCCCTCTCCCCCATTCATTCATTCACTCACTCACTCGTTCTCTCTAAATCCTTAGTCTTACCACCTCATTATCTTCAGCATGTTTTCCCTTCATATTCACTTCATTATTCTTCTTTGGCTCATCATGTCCATCCTTGACATCACGACTTTCTCTGTCATCCTGAATGTCACAATAAAACAAATTATTAAATATCCAATCATATAAATATATATCTTTCTTATTATTTTAGGAAATTATGTTGCTCTAATCTTCATTGCAGGAACCATTGCAAGAAATAAAGGTACTACCAACCCTTCTGTCAACATTATTGTCCTTTTTAGCAGATCTATCGTCGTGGCGGTTATCCCTGCGGTCATCATCCCGATCATCTCGCCTTTCAATTTTCCGGTCATCACGTCGGTCATCCCGACGTTCGATCTTACGATCATCACGGCGATCATCCCTTCGGTCATCCCTTCGGTCATCCCTTCGGTCATCCCTTCGATCATCTCTGCGATCATCCCTACGGTCATCCCGACGCGGTTCATCTCTGTGATACAGATTTATAAGTGGGATAAATCTTCTCTGTAGGATTAAAAGTAAGCTTAGGAACAACAATATTAACCCAGTGACTGGAGTCTTAAGCATTGGCTAGCAGCATGTTAACAATTGGCAGTGCCCACATTTGTGCCCAGCTCATTTGGTATTTCAAACCCAACTACGAGCACCTAACTGTACATTTAAGGAATATTTCATGACACCAAACAAATACTATCACTACTATTGGAAACAGTGTGGTGCCACTTGTGACCTGGCCTAGTTCTGCCTTGGTATGACACGATGTGATCGGTATTAAAATGCATAACAAGTAATGCCTTTTGCACTAAAAAACCATGGAGCATTCCACTTTTAAAGAAACTATCCGTTTTACCCAACATATGCTGTTCTTCAGGAATGTTTATAATTCCTAATCTAAGATTTAACCAGCAACTTTTCAATATGAATGAGGCTCTCCGTACTTATGATGTCTGGTATCAATCATTGATGTTTATTTATATCATTATGTTTACATATAGCAGTATGCAGCATGTAGCCATTCAGCCTGTTATTGTTCAATAATAAACAATATTTTCTATAATATACAAGAATCCTTATAATAAAGGTCTGTGACAAGATTCCAATATTTTAATGCCCTTCCTGTTTTATGCTACATAGCAATACAGTAACAAGTCACACTGATTTTGAAATTGTTTAAACCCAATTTTCTTTTACTTCAACTTAAAAACTAATTATATAATGTAATTACAAGCAAAAAAGCCATGAAGAAGATCATTTGGTCAGAATTTATGAGAGGTTATAAAGCAAATGCATACTTGTCTAACCTCCTTAATTTTTCCTCAATCTCACGCTCACGGGCAGCTGTATCTACAGGTTTGGCTGAACCAAAGATGTTTCCACCTGTACCACCTGCTGACTCTCTGAAAAAAAAAAAATAAATAAATAAATGAAAATTAATAAGTTTATATATGTTTGTATATATATAAATAAAAATAAATAAATAAATACATATGTGGACACACACACACACACTCTATATCTATATATCTACAGGGCTCTATATCTACAGGGCTCTATATCTACAGGGCTCTATATCTACAGGGCTCTATATCTACAGGGCTCTATATCTACAGGGCTCTATATCTACAGGACTCTATATCTATAGGACTCTATATCTATAGGACTCTATATCTATAGGACTCTATATCTATAGGACTCTATATCTATAGGACTCTATATCTATAGGACTCTATATCTATAGGACTCTATATCTATAGGACTCTATATCTATAGGACTCTATATCTATAGGACTCTATATCTATAGGACTCTATATCTATAGGACTCTATATCTATAGGACTCTATATCTATAGGACTCTATATCTATAGGACTCTATATCTATAGGACTCTATATCTATAGGACTCTATATCTATAGGACTCTATATCTATAGGACTCTATATCTATAGGACTCTATATCTATAGGACTCTATATCTATAGGACTCTATATCTATAGGACTCTATATCTATAGGACTCTATATCTATAGGACTCTATATCTATAGGACTCTATATCTATAGGACTCTATATCTATAGGACTCTATATCTATAGGGCTCTATATCTATAGGGCTCTATATCTATATGTATCTATATCTATATGTATATATAAACTCTCACTCACTCAGTCTTTCTAAACACATTCGCAGACACAAAAATTCATATCCCTTTGACTGACAATTTCCACACACATTACAACTTTATGCCACTCTGCATGGCAATTACCACTCCAGTGAAATTTTATGAATATATAAATAAAATGACACTCCTGTGCTATACTAAGACTGCACTTCTAATGCAAAACCTACTTCTTTGGTGGCGCCGGCACATCCTTTGAGTGCAACTTGTCTTCGATCTGTCTCTCGCGGGATGCAGTGTCCACGGGTCGAGCAGATCCAAAAATGCTGCTGTTAGCAGATGATGCATCACCCTTTTCTTCACTTGCTGGAGCACTTCGAGGTTTCAAGTTCAACCTGATAACATTTATGATTATAAATACAAAGGCATTCTGTTAACCTACAAAGAGGCGTGTGTGTATTATGTATATGAATAAATAAAAAAGGAACTAGATTCTTGTGTTTCTCTAAGACTTCTATCTCATAGTTGAGGATATTGATTAAAAATAAAAATCAGTACTTTCTCCAAAATCTCTCTTTAGCATTTGACAACTCTAATGTACCTTTATCATATTTGCACCAAAAAATCTATTCATAAGGCTATCCCCAACTTTTGTGCTGGGATCTTGGAATCGCTACTCAAACCATAAAAATGCCTATTCTTAAATATGTACACATAGACACTTCAATATCTTAAAAAACTTTATGGATCTTACTTGGGACGTGTTCTTGGTCCAGCATCATCTCTTGGAGGCCCTCTTGGCCCATCGTCACGTCTCCACTGGCTGTCTCCGCCATCTCGATATCCTCTGCGATCATCATCATAGCGACCACCACCACCACCTCCTCCATACCGGTCACCTGAGACATTAAATCCTTAAAAACACTCAAAATTTATTGCTTTAACCTTATAAATCTTCTCTGTTTAAAAAAAATGACCACCACTGGGTGTGTCTAAAAACTCACTTCTGCAAATATTCAACTGTTATTCTACTTGCTAGATATTAAAAGTACCTAATCAGCAGGAAAATGCATCTACAATACAAAACTCTACTGATATCTTACTGAAAACATGCAATTGAGCAAGACCCATTAACCCATTCTCTACGGTCCATGTGAGGTTCATGTCCTGGCTGACTTGGACTGTCTTGAAGCATGACATAGAAATGGAGATAACTGAAGCTGTGATGGCAGCAGCCTTGTCTATCACTCATTTCATTAAAATAAAATTTGCATTTTTTTTTTTTTTTTATCCCTCAACAAAACCATATTCCATCTTGTACAGAGAATGTAACATACCTCATTTATTGAAATGGACTCTAATGTATATAATAATCAAGCTGCTAAAGGTTCAATCTAGCAACTACAATGGATCTCATGCATATGTTGTGAATACAAGTGATAAAAGAAAGAAAAGAAAAGAAAAGAAAAAAAAAAAAACATCGCCACAAGTGATACACACCAGCTGTATCTGTAAGGCCCTGGAAGCAAGACCAGTCGGCTGCATATACTCCCCCGACCCAAGGCAAAGTGAACCCCATATTTTCCCGGAGGCAATGGGTTAATATAAAACTCATTGAGCCTCTCTCTGTCCCTCCTTCCAAGCCATACCTTCCAGCAACTTGTCATCCACTTTTAGAAAATCTTGTATTACATACCTTACTTGTACATCTTTATTGGTATATCTTTTTTTGATTGAAGAAATCTTTAAAGCTCTACTTCGGGAAAACATGATAATGGCAAGCAAGGAGGAAC
>NC_091552.1:1204773-1209773 GCF_042767895.1 Penaeus vannamei
TGATAAAAATAATACTAATAAAATCAATAAGATTACATGCAAATTTCTCTCACACTAACTTTTACTCCACACGTTCTTTCTAGTCCATGCTAACGACTTACTCTTCCTATTACAATTACTTACCGTCACGGGACGGGGCATCTCTAGGTGCTGCTCTCCAGTCAGAGACCCCTTCGCTGCGATCCATGCGATCCTCATCTCGAGGGCCACGGTCTGAAAATCCTCTTCTCTGACCACCCTCTCCCCCTTCCGCTACATCAATGCGGATTTTGCGATTACGCATAACCTAGAGGAATATTGTACAGGTATCAGTAACTTCATATACTAACATCTAAATTTGTGCAACTGTTGTGTGACATTACATTCTGTGATTAACAACTACTATAAATACTGTGGACAATTTTTTCTTCTTTTTGTGCATGTGTGTGTGCACGCATACATGTGTGTATCTTAGGCTAGTGTGAATAGGTCTCTCATTGTGCATGTGTGTCTCAGTGTGCACGTGTGTGTACACATGAGTGTGTGCATGTGGGTTTCCATGTGCATATGTCAAGTGTGTGTCTGTGTGTACACATGAGTGTGTGCATGTGGGTTTCCATGTGCATATGTCAAGTGTGTGCCTGTGTGTACACATGAGTGTGTGCACGTGGGTTTCCATGTGCATATGTCAAGTGTGTGTCTGTGTATATGTTTGTCTGTTTGTTTTTTTGTTTGTTTGTCTCTCTCTCAGCCTGCATGTGTATCTCATCCTGTGTTTGTGTCTCAGTGTGACTGTGTGTCTCCCTGTGCGTGCGTGCCTGTGCTTGTGAGTATCCATGTATGCGTGTACACACACACACACACACACACACACACACACACACACACACACACACACACACACACACACACACACATGAATGACTTCAATTATGCATCCTTCATACCTTAGCAAACTCAAGCAAATCTGCACCTTGCATCTCTGGTTAATGCCACTGACAGGGATCACTCTGAACCTTCAATAATACTCACATCATCATTTTTAGAGAGGGCATCAATCAGGTCACTTCGAGTCTCAAACTCAACGTATCCAAATCCTTTGAAGCGACCATTTTCTCCGCCTTCACGTGGTAAGCGAATAGATTTAATCTGCGGATTCAACACAAATGATAATTAAAAAGTGAAAAAATAAAATAACTCTATGGGTCCCTTTTATGCCTTTATATCTTAAAACTATCATGTTCAGCTTTGACCTAATAATTTGAAGTTCCTTTTTATGGCTCAAACTTTCTTACTCCTCCTTAGAAAAATGGGACAAACTTACCTTTAAGTCGGTAAAAAAACGCTCAATCTCAAGATCATCCACTTCAAATGGAAGATTAGCAATATAAGCTGTGAATGGCGGGCTGGTTGGGATACGCTCTGGATCCACATCAGGTCCACGGGCTGTGCGTGGTGCCGTTGGCAGCGCAAATCTCTCGGGTGCAATGTAGCGGTCTTCTGATGTTTAAAGAAAAGAAACGAAAAAAAAAAAAAAAGAGGGACAAAAGAAAAAGGGAAAACACGAAAAAAGAAAAATAAAGGGGGGAAAAAGAAAAAAAGAGAAAAATTCACTTTCTCATTTACCATCCTTGTTACTTATTTTTAAATTCCATTAAAAGACTATGAAATAATTTTCATAATCCTTTTTCTTCTAAAAACCATACAGATGAGGGGGGATGCAATGACTATAGAGGGTTAGATATATTTACCATCATAATCCTCGGACTCTTCAGCCCAGCTCGTTTTGTTTACCACAACTGCACTTCCGCCGCCTGGGCTGGCAGCGCCGAGGAACTCCCCGAGGGGAACAGGTTTCCCTTTTGTTTTCTTTCCTTTCTTGCCTAAAACAAAATATTAAAGGCTGTTCAGTTTCATTTCAATGACATGAAATAAAAACACATATCTATAAATTTAAGTGTGCATGAGCGTTTAAGTGATATTATATATATAAGTGATGTGTGAGTGAGTGTGTTTCCATGTGTGTGCATCCATGTGTTAGTGTGTGTGTTTGTGTGTATTTCCATAGGTGTGCATGTGTCCATGTGTGTGTGTGTATATCTATATGTGTGTGTGTGTGTGTGTGTGTGTGTGTGTGTGTGTGTGTGTGTGTGTGTGTGTGTGTGTGTGTGTGTGTGTGTGTGTGTGTGTGTGTGTGTGTGTGTGTGTGTGCGCACACACGTGCGCACATGCAGTCTCATGCACATATACTTATACTAAAACATAAACATAGTTGTACATAAAGTACATATACAAATACTCTAACATGTGCTTACAAAATTTTTTTGTACCAACAAAATTCTTCCCTTTTTTAGAGGAAATTACAATTTTAAAACATCCCCGGTATCTTTTGATGTACAGTTTAATTGTTGCTGTTAAGACCTTGAATCAAATACAGGGTCAGTCGAGAGATAAAACTGATATGTTATCAGATGTACATTAAATGACACGTGTAACAGACTAACACTTCATTACATCAGTTTGCTGGAAAAAAAAAAAAAAGTTATATCCAAATATGGCAAATGTAGTAGTTACAGAAGAGAACCTCAACATATCTATATATACATGAATCTTTATAATGATAATAAATATGCTATCAAATTTATCATAAATCATGAAAACAACTAATACTTTTTCATCTTAGACCTATAAAGGCATTCCCTTTTCTAACTAAAGTGTTAACATGGAGAATGTTTGTACTTGCCTCTTGAGAAGAATAATCCACACACTACTTTCTACAATGACCTCAATTGCAAACTTGATTTTTTATCATGGCAAGTGCTCTGACATTTCCTTTAACCTCTTTAAAGACAGAAAGATGAATAATACTAATCATGTGATATGAATTATCTAGCTATTACAATAACATTATATAATAAAATGAGGTGATTAGAATTTCATACTTATATGAGATTAGTTATATTGTGGCAATATTAAGATGGCTTCCCTACATACATTCAGAAAATACCATAGACTTATAGACTAGTGTTCATAGCTGTTGGCAAAGTTATTAAAACTGTGGTGACCCCACTGGCTTTGGTGTAATTAAAGTTCAAAGGTTGCATCACCAAGAAAACCTCATTATGTAATAATACTGCAAGCTTCCTAGGAAGGGCATTTATGGTGGTGTGTGCTCCTTGTACAATAGGACTGAATATCCCTTAACCAATGTTATTTTTAGTACTAAATATCCCTTAACCAATGTTATTTTCACCCATATGTATTTAACATGCCCACAATCTTTTTTATTTCTAGTTTTAATGGCAACATCGTGATTTTCCGTGTGATTAATCAGAGAGTACGCTAAATTAAATACCGCAAGGGAGGGAAGGTCCAAGGGCTTGCCCTCAGTAAGGGAATATTCTATTGTGGGAAGGTCAGTGATCTGCCCCTGGTAGTGAAATGCCCTACATAAAGAGGGCCTTGGGACTTGCCCCCAAGAAAAAATGCCCCAGGTAAGGGGTCTGGGGGCTCGTCCCCAATAGAGAAATACCCTAAGGGAAGGTGGTTCATGGGCTGCCCAAGGTAGGAGGATATGGAAGGTGGATGCATCTCCACCTGATTCCCTACAGATCCCCCAAGGTTGACGGAAGTATGAGAAAAGATATTGATAATAATAAAAAGAGTGGTAGGGATGAGAAAAGATATTGATAATAATAAAAAGAGTGGTAGGGCATTTTCCGTAGAATCATCATACTTTTCAACATCTTTGTAAATCAATATTGGTTATATAGCTTCAGAAGGACAATAATTAATCTGATGTAATGACAGCTAAGAACAGCCATAAAGGTCCAGAAACATATTTAAGATCAATCTCTCTCAGGATAATTTTCCTACTGACTTAACTACCAAATTCATTTATATACTTAAATAGGGAGGAAAAGAGAATAGTGTATAGATTTAACTTAAAAGAATGAAAATAATGGTGAATTATTTGCATGATAACGATACCTATAGTCGCTTGCAAAGAGATAGTTTTTGTCTGAATCACATTTGCTATTATATATCCAAATTCACTCAGAGTTTAGCTGTCATCGGTAATGGAAGAAATAAACTAAAATTCGAAGGCTGAACTGGTACAATGTCATGCGATCATTATACCCTCTGCATTCCCGTAAAGGTTAAAAAAACCTCCTCAGAGCATAGTCTCAAGTTGTAGCTCGACTTAACTCCATATTAGACATAAATTATAAAGGAGGCCTAGAGCTCTATCTTCTTAGAATGTACAAAATACTTTTTTTTTTGGCCTTTTCTTAAATAACAACTATTATAAATGCTGCAATAATGAACAGGTGATTAATGGCAAATGTGTAAAAGTCTTCTAAAATTTTAATGAAATGAAATAAGAGATAAAAACACTGAAAACAGAAATATTTCTACCCATGTGCAAGTCAACTCCTTTCTATTTTTCAATGGACTACAGACATAAAAGTTTCAGTAAAAAACAATCAAATATATTAAATGTCATACTGAAACGCCCTTTACTGTATCATTTAAAAATACTGCTAATTCCTTTATTCTTCTTTAAAAGTTGTAATTTCTATGCACTGTGCACATACCCTCAGCTACTCTCCTTTGGCCTCAAACCTTTACATCTGACTTAAAAAATTCAAGAACACTAGTAGTTATTCAATCAAATTTATTCCTTTACATTTTTTAACCCAAACCCTGCAACCCTCTTCTTGCCATAAATAGTCACATACTTTCAGGTGTATACGAGCCTAAAACCGAGCGCTTCTCCCAGCCTTGGTCCCCACAGCTTGGCCTCTGGGCCTACCGACAGCACCCCACACAAGTGGAAACCTCCATCCACTCTATTCCCCAATACCACAACGCTCTAACAATTCTTCCAGTATCCTAACCGACATATATCGGCAGGATGACATCCTCCGGGCCCGTGCCTCCCCCCTGATTTGTGGCGGGGAGGCCTGAGAGGCAGAGACGAGGGGCCCGACGCCTCTCCTGCCACACCGACCACGCTG
>NC_091552.1:1217273-1222273 GCF_042767895.1 Penaeus vannamei
AAACCTGCATAGGTTAAAATCAGTAACAGCTATCACAGTCAAAATTTGTATTCTGGTATAGTCAAATAAGTAGATTTAAAAAATAGAGCAGAAATTGATTTACCTCTTACAAATTATGCGATATAATGTTTGCAAGAGGCAGTATTTCATCTCCTCCAATAGAAGTAGTATGCACATATTGCCTTCCCTAAATATGAGTTCAAGCCCACCCATAAATAACTGATATTTTTTGGTAGTGGGCAGAAAAGCTGAAAAACTGCAAAAAATTGAGCTTGGGGTCTGCAGTCCTTCATATGTAAACTGACTCATAAAAAAACATCAATTTTACATAAAATTTGTAAAATGTTATGAACAAACTAAGAGGATATCACAAGATATGTCATCACTAGTGTCCAAATTTCGCATTAGTTCTTTGAACATCCTTTGGCGTATCCTGGCTCGGGCTTCAGGAACTCATTAGGTTTGAGTGTGTACTATGTATCAAAATATAAAAATCTTGCTTAACCCATGAGTATGAGTTCATTTTGTGCAGTCCTGAACGTAAAGAATCCATGGTATACAGGTGTGCAAATTGCCCAAAGATGTCAGATCATCATGTTCCAGCCAATTAAATGACATAGCAGGCCCACCTGGGTGCATAAATTTGACACAAGCATCACTCTGCTCCTTATCCACTTGACTAACAATTACAACTCACCACAAGTCTTCATAGGGTCAGGTCATAAAATCAGCAACTTCAAATTTTATGAGGCAAGGCTTAGGGTAAAGATTACGCTGAATTGAAAATAATGAGTCGTCACTACATCTTTTTGCTGCAACAGTTCACTCATCAAGTGGTGTAAAATGATGAAAAGATCTTGTTCCTGGTACAGCATATGTGCCTTGAAATTTCTCCTCAAGAAACTGCCTTTTAAAATCAACCTTGCTCTTTTCAGCATAAAGGAACTTAACTGATGGAAAGTATTCTATGGTTTAAGTTTTTCAAGTCCTGCAAAACAAGCTCCTGATCTTCATCAATAATATCAACATTGTGATTTGTGTCATCTCTTAATAGCAAGTATGAATTGTTATCTTTTCTGCAATAAACTACTATAGGATGTAGAATACATTGGAGATTAGTCCAATGATACGTTTGAATTTTGAACGACAAATGAATAATTTTCTGCAAAATCATAAAAAAGTGCCACCGTTGGTGCCTACTGTTCTTTAAGGGAGTTTAAATATTGGACTTGAGAATTGGCAATGAAAGAATGCCTTGTCAAATTCATAAGTTGTCCTTCCACAAGATTCACATAGTTTGCAACAGTTTTTATTCTATGAATAAGATTTGAACGGTCAATTGCGGTCCACTGGGAAATACTATTGAAATGTCATTATCATAGTCCTCAAGAAGGATCTAAATGTGGTTCCTTAGATCATCTGATGTCTTTAGGCAATGTGCACACCTATGTATTATGCATTCTTTACTTTCAGGACTGCACAGAATGAACTCATTCAAGTTTTTGTAACTTTCACTAACTGGTTTAGGCAATTTTTATATTTTGATACATAATATACACTCAAACATAATGGGTTCCTGAAGCCCAAGCCAGGATACACTAAAGGATGTTCAAAGAATAATGCAAAATTTGGACACTAATGTTGACATATCTTGTGATATCTTTTTGGTTTGTTCTTAACATTTTACAAATTTTATATAAAATTGATGTTTTTTTTATGGGTCAGTTTACATATGAAGGGCAGCACACCACAAGCTCAATTCTTTGCAGTTTTTCAGCTTATCTGGCCACTATTTATAGGTAGGCTTGTCCTCATATTCAGGGAAGGCATTATGTGCATACCACTTTTCCTGGAGATGAAGTACTGCCTCTTGCAAACATTATAGGGTATAACCTGTACGAGTTAAAGCAATTTCTAACTTACTTTTGAAATCTACATACTTGATTACATTAGAATGCAAATTTTGACTGTGATATCCACTACTGATCTTAATCTATGCAGTTTTGAATTTTGATGAAAATCAGGCACAAAATATGAAAGGTTTTGAGGAGTCAAGGTCCCAAATTTTAAATGGCCACAGAGCCCAAACCAATTACAATATCAAAACCAGGTTTTGGAGCATTGGTCATGTTGTTTGTTACTATACACAAGCAAATTTTTAACCAATTCTGAAATGGTGGGTTAAACCATCATGATGATTTGATATGGAATGACCCTATAGGGTTTATATAAATTTCTAATGCATCAAATTATTTGATTCTTTAAAAGTTACTCAAAGATTCTTTATAACCTATCTATGGTCACAGATTTCTGCTTAGTAACATACTGGTGTCAACACTGGTATCCTTGCTATTAACTTTTTCCTAAAGGATCATAATTGTTCACAATGAAAAAAAAAAAGTATGAAACCTGAAAAAATAACAGCAAAGAATTAAATCTGCCAGCATAAAACTGATAGAAACAACTAGATTACATACCTGTGGAACATGGAAGTCTGGTCCACCAAATGCTTTATTAAATCGAAGTTGATTTGGGTCAACGTATGACCCAGATGGGAAGATGTCTTTGATGAGAACTATGCAAGACTGCAGGTTTTCTGGTGATGAAATGAACACAGTTGTCTCAAGATCTCTGTAAATGAAGAAAATAACAACCATAAAAACACACTGCACTTTATCTAAAATATAAGAATGATTTCATTCCCCACATATTAAGTATGAATCAGATACTATCATCATATGATTAATCAAATATATAAGTACAATAATTAAAAATCAGGAGGTATTTTCTACCAAAAATCACACAACTTTCTCAGCATTCCTTTTACCTGTGGAAACCTTCATTGAGAAGTCTACGTTCCACCTGCGCATTGGTCTTCTGTACCATCGGGCATGTTGAAGCCAGAGAGGTTGATGCAAGTGTCACCACAAAGGCAACCAACTGGGTAACCATGTAGATACAAGCCATTGTTTATTATGAGGGTACCATTTCTTCCTGCAAATGATCACGAAGTTAAAGGTAAACAGTAAAATAGAGAAAGATTTTTTTCTTTCTAATAAATTCTATAGGTTACCAGTATCAATGCAAAGAAAGAAGGCCAATGATTCTAAATGCCTTCAATCCCTTTCAACAAAAAGGTATAGTCTTATACTAAGAGATCTATTGGTCTTCTATATATAAATTATGTTTCTGTAGTTTGTTTATGGTGAGATCAAAACAATTTCTACTTGTCAAGTGGAGTTGGTGACCTGAGTATTAGCTAGGATCATATTTTTTTCATAGTTTTTGGTTCAAACTTTTTATCACATTCATATCACAGTGGAGACCAGGTATGCTGTGCATGTAATCATTGAAGGAACATGTGTTTGTAAAAGAAGCATAATTGGAATCAATTCAACAAATGAATTTAATTTCAAGTAGAATATGTTTATCTTGACAAATTCTAGTTATCATACTTTTGACAAAATGATACAGAAAACAAATATATTATGTACACAAAATTCTCTTAAAAATCAACTCATGCTTTCTTAAACAGATGCCAAATATATTTTGATCTGTAACTATTAAAAAGAAGAAGAAAAAAAAAAAGTAAATAAACTTGTGAATGCTATCTCTGATTCCTTTATTATACAAAATATAATACATGATTACATCTTGGATAAATGGCTAGGAACTTTTCATTCATATTCTACATTATTCTTCAAAGAATATCACACTTATACATTGGTAAGTCCCTTTCATAGCACTTCATCAAAAGGTGAATTGGATAAATATGACTGCATATTACAAATTAAAATTAATTGTCCTAAAAAAGGTAGCAAAAGACCTCTCTTTTGTGACCCAACATGGACCAACAAGCCTCCAACACATTTATGATTATAATAATAATAATAATAATAATAATAATAATAATAATAATAATAATAATAATAATGATAATTCCTATTTTCACCATCTTCAACATACCATTTTTTCCTCTCCTGAAATTGAGTGCCCTCTATGTATATTTAATTTTTTGGAATACCTGCACATAACCAGTTCATAATTATTATGGTATAGGTGGATTCTTCTCACTCTCTACTATCCAAATATATTGAAATTATGCCACAGAGAATCCCCCATTAGCGACAACCTTGGCAGGGGAGGAGATGAAACGTACCATGGAAATTGCAGGGGAAAACAATATAGAATCAGTATTCTGTAGTGTTTCTAATGCAAGAGGGCTGTGTCCCCTGCGACCCTTACTGTGTGTGTGTGTACGTGTGTGTGTGTGTGGGGGGGGGGGACTGCCACTCTTAATCCCTGCCAAGAAATACAATGAATCCTCCATGTAAGCACAGCAGGAGAGTGTATGAACACCATGCGGGAGCAGCGTTGCCAAGTCTGTCTGACGCTCTCTCCTGCTGTGAATACATGCAAGATTCTTTGTTTTCCTGGGCGGGGGTTGGGAGTGACAGTTCCCCATTGGAGGGTCACAGGGGTCATAGCCACCTGCATTTGACAATATAATGACTGATTCTATGTAGATTATTAATATTTGATCTCGCAATTTCCTTCGTACAATCCATACCCTCCCCTATAAGAGAAGGCATGAAACGTACACTATTGGGGCCAAGCTTATTACTAATGGGGGGAGGGGGGTTAGGGGGTTACTGCCCCAATAAAACCTACATATTTGCATTATTGAATTAAGATGAACCCAATGATACCTACATCATGATCCATTTGGCAGCTGCATAAGAAAAAATGAGTTTTTCCTTTCCTGTGACTGGACATACTACAGTTCCCTGACAACTGTTGAAAGGAGAGGTGTTTAGGCCACAGCATCACCAGAAAAGCAGATTCTTTTCACATTAACATTTCATATATCAATAACAACCCATACACTTGTGATTTTCTACATATCTGCAAAGTTATATTCTAAATCAAATAAAGATTACAACTATATACGTGCCATGTACTATATTCATTAGGCACACAGTAAGAAAAACCATGTAGTA